>NC_142929.1:11800029-11822529 GCF_046866305.1 Octopus bimaculoides | reverse complement strand
ACTCAGTCTGTTTGTGTTACAATTGAACAGAACCAATTAAAGACAGAACATAAAATAGAATTTACAATAAAAGTGTAACAATGAATTAAAAGATACTCATATGTTCTGAAAAAAAATATCTTCACAGTTTATTTATCAAACCCAGGAGGGGAAGAAAGCCACTGGAAAAAAATCTGATTAAACACACACAAAAAAAAAAAACACCAGGTCAGCACAAGTTTATCAAAGCGGTGGCAGACTGAGAAGGGATCTAACAGTGTTAGGCCATGATTTAAAAAGCTGAAATTGTTTCTACCTATTGACAGTTGTTGTCACCTCCATTGTCAACATCACAATCATTATCATCACCATTTAACCTTTTCGTTACCTACCTGGCTGAAACCGGCTCTGGCTCTGTAGTTCAAATGTCTTGTTTTCAAAAGTTCTGAATTAAAATCTTTCACCAAACCTTAGTCACAATTAATGTTCCTAACACTAGCTTAATGATAACTAAGTTATTATACTAAATTCTTTGTTATATTTAAAATTAATTGAAAGAAACAGAACATCTCAACAGAAATATGGTAACCCGCCCTCCCACCCCCTCCACCGGAAGTTCATTCCTCTGTCATCCCACCCCCTCCACCGGAAGTTCATTCCTCTGTCATCCTGTCAACCTCGGCTGTCTCCCAGAACCCATCTAGTGGCCTTGGCCATCCTCTCCCCTACCTTTGGGTAGCGCATTAAGTTTGAGAAATGTTTGCAGGTTGTAGGTACTGTTTTGCTTATGAATTCTTCCAATTGCAAGTTTTCTTTTCAGGTACATGACACTGCTTTTCCCCTTCCCAGGCTACAGGCCCACACCCCCAACACCCATACTGTTAGGATTGGCACTCTCAACGTCGGCACGCTGAAAGGTAGATCTGGTGAAATTGTTGAGATGCTTGAACGGAGACGCGTAGATATGTGCTGCATCCAGGAAGTAAGATGGAGAGGAGGTTCTGCGAGGTTCCTCACAGGCAAAGAACACAGGTACAAGATTTTCTGGGCAGGGAACACTGACGGGGTCGGGGGCGTAGGAATACTTCTAACGGAGAAATGGGTGGATAAGGTAATCGAGGTCGTTAGAGTAAGTGACAGAGTACTTAAGATCAGACTAGTGCTTCATCATAGATTAGCTACTGTCATCTCAGCCTATGCACCTCAACCGGGGCTACCAGATGGTCTGAAAGACCAATTCTATGACACCCTCTTGCAAACTACCTCGTCGACGAGTGACAGGGACCTTCTCTTTGTGGCTGGAGACTTCAACGGTCATGTCGGACGTCGTGCTGGGGGCTTCCATGGCATACATGGAGGCTATGGCTTCGGTTCCCGCAACGAGGAGGGAACCAGACTGCTGGAGTTCTGTGATGCAACCAATCTTATGGTCTGCAATACCAACTTCAGGAAACCTGCCAGTCACCTAGTCACCTACCGCTCCGGCAGACACTCTAGCCAAATCGACTACATCCTCGCCAGAAATAGGGAAAGAGGGCGGCTTATAAATGCCAAAACCTACCCTGGCGAAGAATGTACCCCACAACATAGATTAGTAGTTAGCGACTTTGGGATCAAGGCAAAATGGGTGCCCAGAATTAGACAGGCTTGGAGAAGAAGGGTGTGGAAGCTTAAAGACCCTGCAAACGGACAGAGACTTAGAGACAAGTTACTTGAAGCATTTAACGAAATAGAAGGGGATATAGCATCATACAACGTGGAAGACAATTGGAGATTTCTGCGGGACAACCTGTTGAAAGCCACCGACCAGATTTGTGGGTGGTGTAAGGTCCCCTCCCGACCCAGAGTAACGTGGTGGTGGAACAAGGAGGTAGACAGGGCTATTAGACAAAAGAAACAGGCTTGGAAGGACTGGAAGAACGGTGGTAGCAGGGAATTGTACCAATGTGCCAGAAGGGAGGCTAGGCGACAGGTTTATTTAGCCAGAGGGGAAGCAGATAAGGAAAGATTTGCCAATGTTCTGTGCCGTGAGGACCAAAGACTCGAGGTATTTTGTGTTGCAAGACAGTGTAGGAGAGAGAATAGTGATGTTGTAGGAGAGAAATGTGTTCGCATGGATGATGGTACGCTTGCATTAAATGAGGATGCAAAGAAAGAGGTCTGGAGATGCCACTACGATAGATTGCTTAATAAAGAGAATGAATGGGAGAAAGAGAGCCTGCCGTATGTCGACCCAATAGAGGGACCAGCTATCCGAGTTGATAGTACCAGGGTAGATAAAGCAATTAAGAGTATGAAGACCGGGAAAGCCCCCGGCCCATCAGGAATCACTGCAGAGATGCTCAAAATATCTGGCAGTGTTGGCTATAGCCTAGTCACCCGTATTACGAACCAGGTGATACACGAAGGAGTCATACCCAATGACTGGTGTAGCAGCATCATAGTCAACTGCTACAAAGGTAAAGCGGACGCTTTAGATACAAATAATTACAGAGGCATCAAGCTGTTAGATCAGGTTACGAAAGTTACAGAGAGGGTCATAGCCCAACTAATTAGGGAGCGAATCAATTTAGATGAGATGCAGTTTGGGTTCGTGCCAGGTAAAAGCACTACTGATGCCTTATTTCTAGTGAGACAGTTGCAGGAGAAATACCTAGCTAAGGATAAACTTCTGTACCTGGCTTTCGTTGACATGGAGAAAGCCTTTGACAGGGTCCCCCGATCCCTTATCTGGTGGTCAATGAGGAAACTTGGGATAGAAGAATGGTTAGTGAGAGCTGTGCGAGCCATGTACAGAGATGCTGCCAGTAAGGTGAGGGTTGGAAATGAGTACAGCAATGAATTCCGGGTAGAGGTAGGGGTCCACCAAGGTTCCGTCCTCAGCCCCCTATTATTTACCATAGTCCTCCAGGCAATCACAGAGGAGTTCAAGACAGGTTGCCCCTGGGAGCTCCTCTATGCTGATGACCTTGCCCTAATTGTGGAGTCACTATCAGAACTAGAGGAGAAGTTTCAGGTGTGGAAGCAAGGTCTAGAATTGAAGGGCCTTAGAGTCAACCTAGCTAAAACCAAAATCCTAATAAGTAGGAAGGTAGATAAAACACAAACCCCTTCAGGTAGATGGCCCTGCTCAGTATGTAGAAAAGGAGTAGGTAGTAACTCTATAAGATGTACCCGGTGCAAGCTATGGACACATAAGAGGTGCAGCAACATCAAAGGCAGGTTAACTAGCAAGTTAGTTTTTGTTTGTGGCAGATGTTCAGGTGCAATAAAGACTGCAAACAAACAGGAAACAACTTCTATCTCATTCCAGGGTGAAAAACTAGAGGTAGTCGATAGCTTCCGCTATCTGGGCGACCAAGTTAGTAGTGGGGGTGGGTGCGCTGAAAGTGTAGCTGCTAGAATAAGAATAGCCTGGGCAAAGTTTAGAGAGCTCTTACCCCTGCTGGCGACAAAGGGACTCTCACTCAGAGTAAAAGGCAGACCGTATGACGCATGCGTACGAACAACCATGCTACATGGCAGTGAAACATGGGCTGTAACTGCTGAGGACATACGTAAGCTCGCAAGGAATGAAGCCAGTATGCTCCGTTGGATGTGTAATGTCAATGTGAATACCCGTCAGAGTGTAAGTATCTTGAGAGAAAAGCTGAACATTAGAAGCATCAGTTGTGGCGTACAAGAGAGACGATTGCGCTGGTATGGACATGTGGTGAGAATGGAGGAGGATAGCTGCGTGAAAAAGTGCCACACCCTAACAGTTGAGGGAACCCGTGGAAGAGGTAGGCCCAGGAAGACCTGGGCCGAGGTGGTGAGGCAAGACCTTCGTACATTAGGCCTCACCGAGGCGATGACTACGGACCGAGACCTTTGGAAATGTGCTGTGCGTGAGAAGACCCGGCAAGCCAAGTAAGATCGTTGCCAGTGCCCCTGGACTGGTTCTTGTGCGGGTGGCACATGAGATGCACCATTTTGAGTGTGGCCGTTGCCAGTACCGCCTGACTGGCTCCTGTAGGATTTTCGAGCGAGATCGTTGCCAGTGCCCCTGGACTGGCTTGTGTGGGTGGCACATAAAAGACACCATTTCGAGCGTGGCCGTTTTCGTGCGGGTGACACGTAAAAGCACCCACTACACTCTCTGAGTGGTTGGCGTTAGGAAGGGCATCCAGCTGTAGAAACTCTGCCAAATCAGACTGGAGCCTGGTGTTGCCATCCGGTTTCACCAGTCCTCAGTCAAATCGTCCAACCCATGCTAGCATGGAAAGCGGACGTTAAACGATGATGATGATGAAAGGGTTAACCCATTTGATACCAACCCACCTGAAACCGCCTCTGGCTCTGTGGTACAAATGTCTTGTTTTCATAAGTTCTGAATTAAAATCTTTCACCAAACCTTAGTCACAATTAATGTTCCTAACACTAGTTGAATGATAACTAAGTTATTTTACTAAATTCTTTGTTATATTTAAAATAATTGAAAGAAACACAGAACATCTCAACAGAAATATGGTAACACAAGGGTTAATGTCTGTTTTCCATGCTGGCATGGGTTGAATGGTTTGACAAGAGCTGGAGCTGGAAAGCCGCATCAATTGTTACATTTGTTTTGCAACATGGTTGATACATTAGATTTAGATAAATGTTAATGACAGTATGAGCTACCTCAAAACTATGTCTCCACAAAATCCACCCTGAAGCCAAGAACTTACACATGTGCTGATAGTGTGTGTGTGTATGTGTGTGTGTGTGCGTGTGTGTGTGTGTGTGTGTGTGTGTGTGTGTGTGTGTGTGTGTGTACAAGTAGCTCCCTTCCAAATGATTCAGCCTCCAGTTGACATACATAATGATTCCCTGATGACTTTGATAGGGTCACGCTTTGCCACCTGTGTTTGCTTCCCTTCCCAACTGATTGGCTGGTTGTACAAGACACCATTATGACCAATAATATTTATACCAGCAATTTATGAAGGGTGGAATTAAAAAAATAATTCTTCAGCCTTGTTGATCACAACCATCTCTCAGTTGCACGCATCACTGAACAGTTACAGTGGGAAAAAATTGACAATGAGCACCATTATCAAGTAGGATGCTGCCAGCAACTGACCTCAAAGAAAACTATGTCAATGCTATACACAACAGTGTTTCTCAACCCTTTTTTTTGCCAATGAACCCCTAATTTATCAAGTGGACCCTCGTAGCCATTCAATGTTTAAAAAAATTATATTTCTATTACTCTTTTACTTGTTTCAGTCATTTGACTGTGGCCTTGCTGGAGCACCGCCTTTAGTCGAGCAAGTCAACCCCAGGACTTATTCTTTGTAAGCCTAGTACTTATTCTATCGGTCTCATTTGGTGAACCAATAAGTTACGGAGACATAAACACACCAGCATCGATTGTCAAGCGATGTTGGGGACAAACACAGACACACAAATATACATATATATATATATATGGGGGAATTTACGAAAAAAACAACAACAGACGAGGACAGGTGGTATAAACAACAAAAGGATGTATTAGTTTAACGCTCAGGAATAGAGAAAGTCTTTAACATTTCAAGCTACACTCTTCAACAGAAAGAATAAGGAGAAAAACAAGGAGAAAAAAAATTTGAATGTTGTGGTCAGCGATCTATCATGGCGACTAATACGGTGGGCTTCTTTCAGTTTCTGTCTACCAAATCTACTCACAAGGCTTTGGTCAGCCCGAGGCTATAGTAGAAGACACTTGTCCAAGATGCCATGCAGTGGGACTGAACTTGGAACCATGTGGTTCGTAAGCAAGTTACTTACCACACAGCCACTCCTACGCCTACATTATTAAATATTATTAGGAATTGTCTTAAAAAAATTAAAATATTTTGTGTATTGTAAAAATATAATCAATTTATTGCACATAAGCATAAACAATAAAACCTTCCATGAACCTCCAAAGGTCACATGGACGGAGCCTGATAGAGAACCACTGGTAAACAGCTACGACACTGCCTCCACACACAGCCTGACAGGAGAATCCCAAGACTGTCACAGCTTTCCCTTTTGGTGCCAGTCTGAATATTTATCTTCATTATCAATACTAAAAACACAAAATATCCATGTAATGACATGTTATTGATTGATTTAACAACCACTTTGTCTTTTGTTTTATTCAAGATATTGAATAAAATGTGATTTTTTTCTTTTTTCATGCATGTATAATGCCATTATTCAAATTGTGTTGTTTGTCAGGGTGTAACGAGTCATGTATTGTAAGTTAATAAGTGGACTTAAAACATTATTTGTTTAATTACTTTAGCTATTATTTATAGTATTTAAATGAAGGATGACATTTTTCCTTTTTTTTTTTTTTTTCCTAAGCAAAACTACGACCTTCCTCCACCCTCCATTGTGACTTCAATTTCTGTTCACCTATCTATCATGGCTTTAGTTATTATGGTGGCTGTTAGCTATGAAAAGACATTAAAACTGCTTTAGGCAATTGATAAGATGATTAAGCCTTGCCTTTGAATATCATGGGACTTTTGCATTAGTGATTGCTATGAAAACGAAGCTATTCTCATTAAAATGTGTGTTCATTATGGATAATATTTAAAACCAAACTATATTTTATTCATTATATAAATTGTAGAACACTTAATGAAATATTTAACCCCTTCTGACATTTACCTGCTTAAAACCCTCTGATTCACTGAAATAAATACAAAAGAAAAATTAATTTAGAGTATATTTTATATTAAAATCTTCCACAAATTTTATGTTAGAACATTTGGTTATGTTCCAAACACCTAGTTGTTATATTAAATCCATTCAAATACCTGATTTTCTTCCTTCCTTTTTTTTTTTTTTTTTTTTTTGTTAAATAATTGGAACACAAGGGTAGTTGTATTCTATTGGAATTATGGTCAGAAAAGGGTTAAAACATGAAAGAAAATACTTAATCTTGTCTCTAAATAATTGAAATTGTTCACTTCCTCGTTAACATGCCCAAAATGGAAATTTATATTTAGATATAATTTTATGTATTGGTTGTTACATATATATGTATGTATGTATGTATGTATGTATGTATAAATATATATAGTTAGTCAAGCAAGAAAACTATTTCAAATATTTATTGATTGAGTGATAAACTTACTAACAATGGTTCAAGCAATCTTTTGTTCGCTGCGCTGTTTATATGATGCTTACACTGAAAATTGAATTTAACAAGCCATAAGCCCCAAGTGAAAAGGATTTTATTTGATTGCAAAAGGACTGATTTCATTGATTAAAATATAAAAGATCAATAGAGAAGGAAAAATGAAAAATCTTTATGTGTTTCTGTCTAAACTGGTAATAAAGATATTAATCTGAGTAAAAATCCTGACAAACAATATTTCAATAGGTTATACATACATACACACACATATATATATATATATATTAAGTCAAGGTTAGCCATTAAAAATCTCAAGAATTATTTCTGATTGGAGAGAATGAAAGAAAGGAAATCACAAAAGACTATTTAAACTATGATTAGTGGGTCACTCTAGTCAGTTCTAAAGTAGCAAATTTATGATGAAAGAATAATAGCCAACAAATGGACTTCTTTAAAAAAAAATGAGAGAAATTTTAGACTTGACCTAGTCATCATTCGATAAATAATCGGTTAAGGATCTTCTTTGATATCAAGTCTGAAAGACTAAGGTCATGATTAGTTTAAAAGGAATCATCACTTATCAATGTCATGCCACAAAACCAATGTCCCCTCTCGCATAAAAAGAAAAAGAAAAGGTTGTAGCAATAAATACCATCCTTGGTGAATCCAAAACAAGGAAATCTGAAACTTAGCAATTAAATACACAGATTTTATTTACATTATTTACATTTGACAGATATTTGTCCTCATCTTGTTTGTTGTTAACACGTTTCAGATGATATACCTTCCAGCCTTCATCAGGTGTCTTGGAGAAATTTCGAACCTGGGTTCTCATTCCTAAGGTATTCTTCAATGATATTATTATTATTATTATTATTATTATTATGTCCTTACATGTTTTTGATTGATATTAGCCCTTGTGGCCAATAAAACGAATTAATTATTATTATTATTATTATTCAGGTCACTGCCTGGAATTGAACTCAGAATCTTGGGGTTAGTAGCCCATGCTCTTAACCACTACGCTATATGCTTGTGGCAAATATAGAACTGTACAGATTTTATTATTCGGTAAGGCAAAGGCAGTAAGCTGGCAGAATTGTTAGCATGCCGGGCGAAATGCTTAGTAGTAATTTCATCTGCCACTACATTCTGAGTTCAAATTTCACCGAGGTCGACTTCATCTTTGATCCTTTTGAGGTTGATGAAATAAGTACCAGTTATGCACTGGAGTCAATATAAATCAACTAGCCCCCTCCCCACCAAATTTTTCCAGAAATTGTGCCTAGAGTAGAAATAATTATTTGGTAAGGCAGGGAGCTCGCAGAATGATGAGCAGCATTTACCTCTGTCTTTTACGTTGTGAGTTCAAATCCCTCAAAGGCTGATTTTGTCTTTCATCCTTTCAGATTGATAAAAAAAAAAAAAAAAGGTACCAGTTGAACACGGGGGTCAATGTAACTGACATTCCCGCCCACCCCCACCCCCAATAATAATTTCAGGCCTTGAGCCTATAGTAGAAAAGATTATTATTTTATCAAATATCTGCTAAAATAATCTATATACATAAATGTATAATGGTGTCTGTCTGTGTGTTTGGGGTTATTCTAACTCCTCCCACTTCATCCAACCAATTTTAATGATTTTCGGCACATAGGTAGATCACATGCCCTGAAGTTCAAATAAGGCCAGAATTTTTCAAAAACTCAATAATGCTCAGTTGGCATTGATTTTCACAAGTTCAATCGTGCGTTTGAATGGAAATTCCCATAACGATGTTAATTTTCCTGCATCTTTTGCATTTTTTCGAACCAGATATAACTACTTAATGGGGAATAGTTGGCACGGGGAACATAGAAGATTTCAATATAAGGTCAGAGGTGGGCTTAACTTCAACACGGAAAACACAAGCAACGCCAGGTCCAACAGCTAGTATTTTATATTTTGCAAACCGTAAAAATCTGTTTTAATGAAATATCATTCAATTATTGAAATTACACTTTTGTTGTTTGTTTGTTTTTCTTTCTCTTTTCTCCTTTTTTGCTTAGTCATTTACCATATTCCTAAAATACTTCTTTTCCAATAAATGAAAAAATAAATAAATTCAAAATAAGCAATTTTTAACTGGAATTTTTTCTAGGCTTTAGTAAAATAAAATTAAGATTCCTCTTTCATTTTCCAATATAAAAATGGTTCTCATATTTACAAAAGCTTCAATCTTTTTCTTTTTCTTTCTTATCTCTTACGATATTTGAAAGAAAAAAATTAAAAGCTATAAATATGCAATTAAAAAAAACAGAACTTGTTTAATACATACGGAATAAGTACTAAAGAAGTTTACATTTGAAACAAACCATTGTTGTGTCCGTTTTTATTATTAGTATTATTATTATTTTAATCTCTAGAAAGGAATCATTGGTATTTTATTACCTGAGAAAAAAAAAAAGATAATCTTTCATTCGTTTGGAAGATATAAAGAAAAGTAGGGGGGGGGGCATCACCCTCCACCACCACCACTACCAACCGAGCCCGATGAAATGTAGCTTAAGACAGCTTACATGTACGACAGATTCCCCGTTGTGACATAAAGCACTGACCAGCTGGTTGCATATTTTCCTGCGTTAACATCTGCCTAATTGACACAATGAGACACAACATAAAAAGGAATAGAGTAACAAACCTTCCATGTATATATCTCTGTCTCTCTATCTCTCTTTCAATGCATGCGTGAAAGTGTAATATTAAAAAATAAAAGCGATAGCAGTTTTCACTAATCGTGTGTGTGTGTGTGTTCGTTGCTTCTCCGTCGAATGTTATCAAATTGTATCTTGAATTACGAAGGAAATATTGGCAGAGAAGAGTCAAGATTCAGTGAAGTTTTCACAAGTGAGAGAATTATAAACAATTATATGAAATGATAAGAGTCGAAGAAAATAGGAATAAAATTAAAGGAAGAATAAATAATGATTTCTAACTTAATAACGCCCTGTAAACAATTTCATTCATTTTATTCATATTTGATTTTGTGCGTGTTTCTAAGTTAAATTTCTTCGAGAAGAAAAATAGTTTTCTTCTTCTTTGTTGCAAACGATTGCCTGTACTCTACTAATAAGTGTCATTTACCTCAGACGGTTCCTCTCAGACCAAGTAATCTAGTATTTCGTGTAGAATGTCAAACGAATAACTTCTAGGTTTTCAGAAAGCATTCCAAAACCACAAGCATCATCTATCTACGCTGTAACTGTACTTTATTCCACACACAACAAGCAGCAAATTAATAAAACAAACATTTTACTAGTTCACAAAGTTTTCGAAATTGCCATCAAATATTTCATAAATCTTTTAGAACAAAATAATAAATACAAGCAGCCTAAATCGCTAAATTGAAAAACAAAAATAACAACCACACAAACACATACGCAATATAGCTTTTTGTCTGTATGAAGACTACAGATTTCTTCGAAGTATACAAATAATATAAGTGTATAATTTGTATATACTATCTTAATAAGAAAGCACATTTTGGAATGCTTATTTATATATAGCTTACAACCTAATGCCAATATTTTTCTTTTTTATTTCTGCTGCCCGATAAACAATTCAACTACAAAGACAGTGTTCATATTTTTATGTGTGTCCGATAAACACCAGATAGTTGTACTGTTTCAGTTTATGCCCACTAAACAAGCAGATAGTGTAAATAAAATCAGCAGAAGTTGATTGACTCAATAACGGCAGCAACAACTATGACATTTCACACGTTGTAAGTAACTATAATTTACACGCACGAACATACGTAAAGCGCACTACTCCTCCTACTCCTCCTGCACTTCCACCTCTCTCTCTTTCTTTCTCTCTCTCTCTTTCTTTCTCTCTTTCTCTCTCTCTGTATGATATTGAAATATTGTTTAACGGACTCAATAGTAAGAATATTTCGCTTTTGTAGCATCCTTGCCAATCATCGATAAAACAGGATAGCTGACTGATATCAGTTGTTAACATAACAATCTCCAAGTACAAACACAGCCACACATCGACAATAACTGAAACCTTTTCATTTTTAATAGTGCATATAAATATCAAACACGTAACAGGAATTCTTCTCTTTATTGTTTCTTTCTTTTCTCTCTTTAATCTAATGAAACCCCAAAATAAAATTTAACACTATGAATTTTATATATATATATATATATATATATATATATATATATATATATGTGTGTGTGTGTGTGTGTGTGTGTGTGTGTGTGTGTGTATGTATGTACATACAGATACGTGAAGCGATTTGTACAGTAAGAAAGGTGAGGTGGAATAGAAAAAAATGTATACATTAAAAAAAAAAAAAGGGCGACTAATTATATAAAATAATAAATGTTTAAAATATGCTAACCGTGCCACATGGCATAAAATAACAGGATAGAAAGAGCAAAGAGGAACAAAGAGGAGGGAATTGAAGCCCCGCCTCCTACAGCGTGTCAGCGGTCGGTGCGTGTGTATCTGTGTGAACAAGTTTGACAATCAATATCAACACCCATTGTACTCTCTCCTCATTCTGATGCCTTCTTTGCTTCCATCTCACCGGCTGGCGGCGCAGATCAATCAATACGACTAAAAATATTACATATTCCACGAAATTCTAACACCATTGCACACACACACATCCGTGAGGGATTGTGTGTGTGTGTGTGTGTGAAATATTTGGCGAAAAATTAGAGGTCCACTTTAAAACAAAATAAATTGCAATGCTTTTGCACCAACTTGTAAACAAAATTGATTAAATATAGGTTTCTTCTATTTGTTTCTTATCGCTATCATTGCCAACTGTAAAAGAGCGCGCACACACATATGTATAAATATATGTATATAGTAATTAGCACTTATATTAATGAGATCGCCTCATTTGGTCCAGTTTCATTCATAAGGTGGTTCAAAGTATAGAAAACGGAAAGGAGGTTCTATACTAGAAGAGGGAGTGAACAGGTGTAACATGGATTTGTAGAAAATTAAAATTGTCAAAGATTCCATACAGACTAAATATTCGGAAAACATCGCTTCAAAATGTTTTCTTAGAAATTAAGTAGAATGAGGAAACACTTCAAAAATACGATTTTTATTTGTTTTTATCTTTAATAATTTCAAATAAAAAATATATATATATTCTAAAATTGTTTTGTTTTTGTAGGTAAATTATATGATTTAATGAATTTCTTTTTTTTTTACATTTTTAATTGCGTAATCCAATGAAGAATTAAGTTCTAAATTGCTTCGTGCTATGTTCCAAACAATATTAAAACCATTTGTACACGTGTTTGTTACTACACTACGTTATCAATACATACATGCATACATACATACACAGGCGATATATCATTGCAGGTTTCCACGTAAAACACTTGCTAATTACGAAAAGTATTCTCGATATTTACAAATAATTTTTGAAATCCATACATGCGTATGTGTGTATCTATTATATCTATCAACGCGAACGTATGTATCTATATGTATGCATGTATGTATGACAAGAAACCTCGCGAAATAAGCTATTTATGAACAAATATCACAAATATCTTACTGGGTTCTTAGTTCTCTACGTTAACTGTTTTCTTTTCTCGATCTCTTATTTTTAAAAGCACACAGCAATGCGGTGTGATCATAAGGTGAGGAATCAATTCATTTATGTATTCAGAAATATGCCTTCAACTGCCACTTTGTGCTAATGACAGACACTCTTCTACCAGCGGTCTGTTTAAATAACAACACTAGTTGTCTCCAGTCTACAAACGGTTATTTTGTTTGTCTTTAAGAAATTCAGTTTTATTTTTCTTTCTTAGGTATTTGTTTTGATTATTATTTTTCTCTTTCTTTCAAATATGAGACAACATGATAGTTTTTCAGCATGTTTCAGAAAAAAGGTCTTGCTTACAGCATGCTTCTACGTTCTGTGTAACAATATATATACACACACACACACATATATATATATATATATATATATATATATATATATATATATATATATATATATATATTGTTATACAGAGCTTGCTTTCCTTTTTTGTTCAGGACTTTAGCTGTCAAATACACATAATGGATTTTATAAACGGTGAGAAAATGAGAGAACAGTTCTTATTGTCACGAAAAACAATAAACAACAATACCACGAACTAGCACTGCAAGAAAAGAAGAAAAGAGGGAGAGAAAG
Source organism: Octopus bimaculoides (assembly GCF_046866305.1). Lineage (NCBI taxonomy): Eukaryota > Metazoa > Mollusca > Cephalopoda > Octopoda > Octopodidae > Octopus > Octopus bimaculoides. Next base: position 11,809,210 of record NC_142929.1, on the reverse strand, counting down.
AGAGAGAGAGAGGGGGGGGGGAGAAAAGTATGTTAATAGAAGCCGGTGCGCGAATCCCTGATAAAATGTATAATGAAATAAAGACAGAAAGAAAATAAAATAAAACAGATTAGATCTCTATTTAATTACATGTTTTCCCTTTTCGAGCTTGTGATACAACTATTTTATTTCCTCTCCGTTCTGTTGATTACGTTTCGACCTCTACACTTGTCTTGTGATGACAAACCCACCGTGTATGTATGTATGAAGCTTGACGAATGCAAACAACAACTGGCACCCGAGGAGTGTGTGAGGCTCGAAAACAAGCAAATAAAACACAATAAAATGAAACTTAAATAAATTGATAAATAAAGAGAAGAACTACTACAGTACAGTACAGCATTAAATGTGTTATTTCTCATATTATGGACTTCAGGATAAATAAATATGTACAAGTAAATAAAATAAGTTGATAAACGAATAGGCCATTTTTATATAAGGTTGTTTTGTTGTTATTTTTACATTTTATATCTACAACTCACTGATAACCTATCTTCTTCTGTTACTATATGGTATATGTATATATATATATATATATATATATATATATTTATATACACACACACAAATATACAAATACCAACTAAAGTATAATTATAGATGAATATACACACACACGTGTATGTATGTATATGTGTGTGTGTGTGTATATATTTTTTTACTTGTTTCAGTCATATATATATATATATATAAGGGTACGTGTGTGCACGGTATGTATATTATATACAGAAGTATGCAAATAGACAATTTTACCAGCAGGTTTTTCAAATTTTTATTTTGTTTATTTATTTGTTATGCCATATTTCTTTTTAAGTACTTCATTTCTTTTCGTTGCTGGTGAGAATTTTGACGTGACTACTGCTATTATTGGCAAGTAACAAACTAGATAATTCACAAATTGTGCAGAAGCTTTTAACACGAAAGAAAGAAAGAGAGAGAGAAGGAATTCAACAAAAGCATGCATTCACCAAAAACAAAAAAAAAAGAAACAAAAAAAGGACAAAGTAAAGAAGAAAAAAGTCGGTGCATTTTCCTTTCATATTTACAATAAACTTCTTTGTGCCCAGTTGGCAGCCTTTAAGAATATTTTAATTCTGTGCGATTCGATTCTTCGAAATGGATAAAATATAAGCTTATCTAAATAAAGTAATATACGTGTTTTTTTTTTGTTTTTTTGCTTTTTTTAAATACAGTTGCTTTATACAGGGTGGACCAAAAGTCACGCACCAAAACATTTGACATTTTATTTATATTATGTGATTATTGTTATTATTATTATTATTATTATTCATTTTGTTCATCGTGTGAAGGTATGTGTGTATTCGTTATTATGTTATCTATTTTATTCAATTTTCGAAAAACTGAAGCATGTCTTTGACAATTTCGGAGCGTATTGAACTTATTCTGTGCGTGACTTTTGGCCCACCCGTCGCTATTTTTTTTTTTTCTGTTTTTTTTTTTTTTGTTTTTTTTAATCACTTACTTTTTCAAGAGGTTTGAATTAAATTACTCTACAAGTGAAAAACTGCTTTATCAACTTGGTAAATAAATAAATAACGAATTGTGTGCGAGTGAAAAGTGCGACCACTTGAAAGACGAGGCGATGATATAGAGAAGAATTATTAAAACCAAAGTAGTTTGTATTAACAAGACATCTTAATGCAACAAATTCAATTTCGGAAGTTGAAATCGTCTTCGCTTTTTTTTTTTTTTTTTAATTTTTTTTTTTTATTTTCTATTGATTATATTTCAATTATACATAGAAAATATATAGATATTCTGTCAATTCTGAAGAAACGAGATGGAGTAACGATGTGTTATGAAATAGCATAGGACTACTTAGGTAGAAACTTGTAAAATACAAATACACACACACACATACACACATACATACATACGTATACACAAACTATACATCAAATTACAAATACGCAAACGTTACATATGTGTGTAAACAGATCGAGAGAGGGAGAGAGAGAGAGAGAGGAGAAGGTTGGACGGATGAATAGACAGAGATAGATAGATAGAGAGAGAGAGAGAGAGAGAGACGGATAGATAGAGAGAGAGAGAGAGATAGAAAGACAGAGAAAGACAGATAGATAGATAGATAGATAATAGATAGAAGATAGATAGATAGATAAATAGACAGACAGGCAGGCAGACGGACGAATAGATAGATAAATAGGCAGACAGATAGATAGATAGACAGAGAGAGAGAGATGATAGACAGACAGGCAGAGAGACGGACGAATAGATAAATAGATAGATAGATAGAGAGAAAGAAAGACAAAGACAGACGGGTAGATAGATAGATAGATAGATAGGTAGGTAGACAGATTAGATAGATAGATATTTCAGTGAGTATGTGTATGTTAGTAAATGTATATACACGTACATGTATGTGTGTGCTTGTAAATACATATAAATAGTAAACAGATCTCCGTCGAACGTCAACGATCGGTACTCTAGCTATTCCATCAAACAAGTCACATATTCATCAAATCAAAGCAGTAACAACGGTTGAATATTCCACAGAAACGATTAAAGTTTACGTAATCCTCCGGCAGGGTCATTCACACTGATTCGTTTAGCAGTCATTCTTTTTTCAGTTACACACATATTCCTTCCCGGCGTGATTTCACTAGCAATAATTCGAGTCAACTTCAGGATACGATGTTAGAAGACAAGGCGATATGCCAAACACTGGGTCGACCACATGGCGAGACCTTTTCACAACTCGGCCACAACAACAACAGCAACACACACGCACACGCACACAGACATGTATGAATTTATGTGGGTGTATGTGTGTGTGTGTGTGTGTGTATATAAATAAATGTATACAAATTTGATTACCGTACAAACACGCACGTTATATATATATATATATATAAACACACACACACACACACATATATATATATACACACACACATATACACACAGACACATACACACACACACACATATATATATATATATATATATATATATATATAGAGAGAGAGAGAGAGAGAGAGAGAGAGAGAGAATTAAATGCAGATGAGAATATATGAAAATAGCATAATATAAATGTGAATAATAAACGTATGTGTATGCATATATATTTGTGTGAGTGTATGTATTTGCGCATCTATATATGTAGATAGATACACAGACATGTATATATGTGTGTGTGTGTATGCATCCATATACATATACAAAGGATTTGATCGTATATGTATATACATAAATATATACCCACCTCTGAATGTATGCATATAAATACGATTTTATATATATATATATATATATATATATATATATATATATATATTTATATATATAATTATAACTTGTTTCAACTTGAAAGCTGTGGTCATGCTGGAGCACCGAGTGTGTGTGTATACAGATATACATATGGATATAAATGCTATACATATGAATATACATATGCAAGTATATATTTTCATATACCCGACCCTAATCCATATATGTATAGATATGTTCAATTACGTATATTTGTATAAATGTTTGTGTGAGTGTAAACTTACATATGTACATTACACACGTACACACACATACATACAAATATACACACGTACATACATATTTAGTGTTAGATCAATTATCTAGCAAGCCTGGGATTGGAAATGTCCAGGATTTCTAGACTTTTAAGTTTTCTAGAGACAGTGTAAATCAGGGGTCCCAAAACTTATTAGACCATCGACCCTTTCATGGAATCCTGGACTCCCCATCATCCCCCAGGCATGTCCGAGAAAATAAATAACAATAATTAAGTAAATTTGCATTTATCGACCCCCTTGAATAGTCCCATAGATCCCTAGGAGTCAATATCGACCACTTTGGAGACCCCTGGTCTAAATCGTAGTTTTCAATCAGGCTCCACATGACCCTTGGGGGCCCCATATAAGATTTTGGTGTTAAAATTTACGTGTAATAAATTCGTAATACTTCTACGATAAACAAAATATTTCATCGATTTTTTATACAACTCCTAATAATATTTAATCATAAAAATATGGGATTTTTTTAAACATGGAATGGTTATGAGGGTCCATTAGAGTAAAAGAGGAATCAAAAGTGTCCAGAGACCAAAAAAAGGGTTGAAAAACACCGGTCTAAGTATATACTCGAAATACAAAATAAACAATGGAAAACAAAGAGCTAAATTGTAATTCACAGCTTCTAATTAATACACTTCCAAAATAGGGTCCATTCTTAAAATATAACGTTTTTGCCATGTATACAGTATAATGTTTATAGGATGACAATTAAATGGAGAAATATTAAAGAACAGTATTTTATTTAATCCTTTTGGCTTGGCTGGTACATATTTGTACCAGTCAAAAATTTTACAACCTATGTGATGCAGTATAAGTACCACTCCGGGTTTTTCTGATAAGCGTGTAGCACCAGAAGAATGATTGGAGTGTGTGACATTAAAATCCTTTCTACTGTGGGCACAAGGCTTGAAATTTTGGGGGAGAGGGCTTGGCGATTGCATCGATCCCAGTGCTCGACTGGTACTTAATTTATCGACCCCGAAAGGATGAAAAGTAAAGTCGACCTCAGTGGCATTTGAACTCAGAACATAGCGGAGGGGTGAAATACCACTAAGCATTTTGCCCAGCATGCTAATGATTCTTCCAGCTCGCTGCCAACACTATAATGGCAGCTCAAAAGGCTTGCATGTGTACAAACCCCTTGCCATAAGCAATTTGAGAAAAAATCCTTGAGAAAAAATTCTGGGTTGAAAGGTTCACATGAACAAACACATGGCACTCGGTTGGTTACGACGACGAGGGTTCCAGTTAATCCGATCAACAGAACAGCCTGCTCGTGAAATCAATGTGCAAGTGGCTGAGCACTCCACAGACACGTGTACCCTTAACATAATTCTCGGGGAGATTCAGCGTGACACAGAGTGTAACAAGGCTCTCTGCTGGAGCCTCATGGTGCTTTAGGTGTTTTCGCTCAATAAACACTCACAATGCCCGGTCTGGGAATCGAAACTGCGATCTTACAACCGCGAGTCCGCTGCCCTAACCACTGGGCCATTGCGCCTCCACACATGAACAAATTAATACAATTCTAAACCAGGGTATGTTTAATAATCTTTATTAATCCACTTGAGAAAAAAGTAAAGCACAAAACTATTTTCAACACACCATATGCAAAGTAACCAACTTCAAAAACAGGGTCTGCGTACTCAATACAGTATATAGTACATAGGATGGTATTGCACTGTACTCCCAGATTTCTACAAGCTTGACAAGAGGTATAGTAATAGATGTATAATACATAGGTTTATATACATTAATAGGAGTGGCTGTGTGGTAAGTAGCTTGCTCACAAACCATATGGTTTCGGGTTCAGTCCCACTGCACGGCACCTTGAGTAGGTAAGTGTCTTCTACTATAGCATCATTAGTGGATTTGGTAGACGGAAACTGAAAGAAGCTTGTCGTATATACATATATATATAAATATATATGTTTGTGTGTCTGTCTCTGCCAACATTGCTTAGGGGTTCGGCAAATAAGACCAATAGAATAAGTACTGGGCTTACAAAGAATAAGTCCTGGGGTTAATTTGCTCAACTAAAGGCAGTGCGACAGCATGGCCACAGTCAAATGACTGAAACAGAAAAGAATATAAGGCAGTGAGCAGGCAGAATTGCTAGGAGGCCGGGGAAAATGCTTAGCGGCATTTCGTCTGCCCTTACGTTGTGAGTTCAAATTCTGCCGAGGTCAACTTTGCCTTTCTTCTTTTGGGGTTGATAAATAAGAACCAGATGAACACTGGGGGTCGGTGTAATCGACTTACCCCCTCTCCTAAAATTGCTGGGCTCGTGCCAAAAATTTGAAACTACTGTTACATATACCATTATATTTTTATGTTCTGCTGGGGTCAACTTTGCTTTCATCCTTTCAGGGTCAATAAATTAAGTACCAGTGAAGCACTGGGGTTGATGTAATCGACTAGTCCCCTCCCCTCAAATTTCAGGCCTTGTGCCTTTAATAGAAAGAATTATATTTAGATATGTTCAGGTATAAATATATCTACATATGGGCATATTCATAGTCTTTACTTTTATTCCTTTCCATCGTTTGATTGTGGCCATGCTGGAGCACCGCCTTTTAGTCAAAGAAATCGACCCCAGGACATATTCTTTGTAAGCCTAGTACTTATTCTATCAATCTCTTGGTAAGTTACAGGGACATAAACACACCAACATAGGTTGTCAAGCGATGGTGGGGTGGGGGAGACAAACACAGACACAAAGACACACATTTGTATATAGAGTACAAGTAAAACCTATAGATGCGAAAATTTATGTTAACACAATGTTATCAAGTTAACCCAAAACAGGCTAAATTCAAAGCAAACTGAAATGGTATCTATTACAGATGAACACATACAAAATAAGTTTAAAAATGAATGTATTCAAAGTAAAGTTAGTTTAGTATTTAATTTGAATTTAACCTGTTTTAAATTACCTTGATGACATTGTGCTAGCATAAATTTTCAAACATATTGGTTTAACTGGTATTTTGCACATTTTTTTTTATATCTAAATATGTTGACACAATAGAAATAAACTTCAGTAATGTATGGTGTAATCATGAAATAAAGATGTGATTTTCTGTTCTTATTCTCGCTGTTAAATATTCCAAATTTCTTGAAATTCTACTTAGCCATATTTGGATTTACTTATCATACACAAAAAATTACTTTAAGTGTTAATTTTGTTTGAATTTATTGGTATCTGATTGTTTGATGGAGTCAAGCAAGTTCATTTAACCACCAAATACTTTCTACCTAGGTTTATTAATCCATTTTACCTCATATATATATATATATATATATATATATATGCGAGTAAAAATAAATACAAAAAAGGTGGGGTTTTTTGTATGATTGTGTATAGAGGAATATATTATTTTGCTTAAAAGAGTTCCAACACTGTCTGTTTTTTATGTTTTATTTATATTCCTGCAAAACCAATGTGGGATATAGAATATGGAATATACAGTATATAATATAATATACAATATATAATATAAAATAAAAATGGATGGTACAATGAAATAAAGTATTGAATGACTTATTGAATATATGGAATATGTCTTATTGAATAGATGAAATATTGAGTGTTCAATATAAAGGATTAAATATATAAAGGTGAATACGTATTTTCTATACCTTGTGGTATTTCATCATGGCCGGTATGACAGACTTTAACAGACAGTCTATACCACAAGGTATAGAAAATACGTATTCACCTTTATATATTTAATCCTTTATATTGAACACTCAATATTTCATCTATTCAATAAGACATATTCCATATATTCAATAAGACATTCAATACTTTATTTCATTGTACCATCCATTTTTATTTTATATTATATATTGTATATTACTCTTTTACTTGTTTCAGTCTTTTGACTGTGGCCATGCTGGAGCACCACCTTTAGTCGAGCAAATCGACCCCAGGACTTATTCTTTAGAAGCCTAGTACTTATTCTATCGATCTCTTTTGCCGAACCGCTAAGTTACGGGGACATAAACACACAAGCATCCGTTGTCAAGCGATGTTGGGGGGACAAAAGACAGACACACAAACACATACACATATACATATATATATACATACATACGACGGGGCTTCTTTCAGTTTCCGTCTACCAAATCCACTCACAAGGCTTTGGTCGGCCCGAGGCTATAGTAGAAGACACTTGCCCAAGATGCCGCGCAGTGGGACTTATTATATATTGTAATATCCATATTCTATATCCCACACTGGTTTTGCAGGAATATAAATAAAACATAAAAAAACAGACAGTGTTGGAAACAAAATAATATATTCCTCTATACACAATCATACAAAACCCCTTTTTTTGTATTTATTTTTACTCGCATATATATATATATATATATATATATATATATATATATATATATATATATATATATATATATATATATATATATATATATATATATATATATATATATATATATATATATTTATATATATATATATATATATATATATATTATAATATATATATATATATATATATATATATATATATATATATATATATATATATATATATATATATATATATATATATATATATATTATATATATATATATATATATATATTATATATATATATATATATATATATATATATATATATATATATATATATATATATATATATATATATATATATATATATATATATATATATATATATATATATATATATATATATTTATATATATATATATATAAATATATATATATATATATAATATATATAGTATATATATATATATATATATATTATATATAATATATATATATATATATATATATATATATATATATATATATATATAATATATATAATAGAAGTACAAAGTACACATATATATATATAAATAAGAAAATAGAGATAAATAAATTAATAATTATATTTATTAATTACAAAAACAGACATAATCTCTGACAAGTATTTCGATTCATGTTTTTAAAAATCAATTAAAATAATCAAATCATTATAAAGTTGAATATCTTCAGAGGTGGGAAAAAGATATACCATTACAATATGTTTTTGGGTGAGTATAGTTTTATAGAAAAACTTGGTATAAACCTTATAATTACCTATTTTTGAATATTAAATCTAATATTCAAAAAAAATAATAGGTAGGAAACCAGCAAATTCATTGGACATTATTATCCCTTAAAGAGGCTTATTTAAACTCTAATTGAACTTTATGTATATGCTTATATATATATATATATATATATATAGTTTTAGGGAAAATAACCAATTTTCAAGAACTCATCGATGAAAATCCACTATCACATATAGAAAAATTAATAATTAAAAGCACAATAAATGAGTATAATATAAAGTAAAGTAAATATCATAAGATAAATATAATATTATATTATATTATATTATATTTATCTTATGATATTTACTTTACTTTATATTATACTCATTTATTGTGCTTTTAATTATTAATTTTTCTATATGTGATAGTGGATTTTCATCGATGAGTTCTTGAAAATTGGTTATTTTCCCTAAAACTATATATATTTTATATATACTTT
>NC_142929.1:11766862-11794362 GCF_046866305.1 Octopus bimaculoides | reverse complement strand
GACATATTTCTCACAGAAAACTGGAAACAAACCACATGCTTGTTTACAGAGGTCACACAGTCAAGACAAGGGTACATAAGAACATAGATTTTTCCTATTTTACATGTAGCTATTGAGAATAACATTTATATATATATATATATATATAATTTAAATATGCAGCTAATATTAGATGAATAAGAAGATTTTTCTCCAATTTTCAAAACCATATTAATAGAATACTAAAAAAAACTTGCTTAAGAAAACTAGTCCCCCATAAAATTCCAGAGACAAAAAAAATACTACTAATACCTCTAAGATTGATCCATCTTCAATAAAGAAAATTTCTATTCTGTACAAAAAACGATAGTGATGTCATTTAAAATTTTATAAAGAATATCTCAGTAGACAGAAAAAAATAAATATATATATATATATATATATATATATATAATACATCATCATCATCATTTAACCTCAATTTCCATGCTAGCATGGGTTGAACGGTTTGACTGGAGCTGGTTAGGCCAGGGGCTAAACAAGGCTCCATTTTTGTTCTGACATGCTTTCTATAGCTGGATGCCCTTCCTAACACCAACATATATATATATATATATATATATATATATATATATATATATATATATAGCCATCTAATCCATGCCAACATGGATGTTAAATGATAATGATAATTGTGTATAATATTCTGCTGCACTGTTATGTATTGAGCTAAATTTCTTGTTTGTGGCACAGAACCAGTACCATCATCATCATCATTTTAATGTCCACTTTTCCATTATTTGCATGGGTCAAATGGAAACTTTGTTGAGGGGGATTCTACTACAGCTGGATGGCCTTCCTGCCACCAATTCTCATTTGTTTCCAAGAAAGGCAATATATCCTCATGAAGCACCCATTACTCTTTCGGAGTGGTTGGTGTTAGGAAGGACATCCAGCCATAGAAAATCATGCCAAATCAGACTGGATCTTAGCACAGCCTTCCAGCGTGCCAGCCCAATCAAGCCTTCCAACCCATGCCAGCATGGACAATGGACGCTAAATGATGATGATGATGAACAGACATGAATGATTGGAAATGAAGGACACCACTTGCAATGATACTCATTTGCAACTATCTTCTGATATAAAAGCAAGGAGACAATATATATATATATATATATACTAGCTGGCCCCGTGCTGTCAAAAATGACAGCTAATTGTAATATAAGGTACAAAATAAGGTAAATAATAATCACATATACAAACATTCACATGCTTCCCTTGTACACGCACACACAAATACTCACACAGAGTTGAAAAGCTGTTTGATTTTTCTTTTCAGCATTGAATGTTCACCCTCCCACTTCCATTACACACACACACACACACACAAACATTCACATGACTTTTTACATACACACACGCAGAGTTGAAACGCTGTTTGATTTATTTTCACCTTAGAACTTCCATCATCCCACTACCAAGTTTGCCATCACCCCTTCCTTTCTCATTCATATGTTGTGATGGAGAAAAACACAAGAGTATTATTATAGTATGTATATATATATATATATATATATATAGTGAAGGCACGTGGTTTAGTGGTTAGAGCATTCCGCTCCCGATCGTAAGTTCGATTCCCGGTGACGCATTGTGTCCTTGAGCAATACACTTTATTCCACATTGCTCCAGTCCACTCAGCTGGCAAAAATGAGTTATACCTGTATTTCAAAGGGCCAGCCTTGTCACACTCTGTGTCACGCTGTATCTCCCGAGGACTACGTTAAAAGTACACGCGTCTGTGGAGTGCTCAGTCACTTACATGTTAATTTCATGAGCAAGCTGTTCCGTTGATCATATCAGCTGAGACCCTTGTCGTCGTAACCAACAGAGTGCTCCTCTGGTAACTATTAATGTATTTAAATTATCGAAAGTTTTAATAACTGAGTTAATATTAATATATACATAAACTAATATATATATATATATATATATATAGTTGAAACAATTGATATGTAAGATAGAGTATACCAGAAACTATTTATCACAATGATTGTTTTGACACATCCTGCACCATTCCCTCATTGGTGCAAAACTATACAATGAATTCCATGGCAACCCACAGTGCAGAAGCATCTCTTCAGGTGACAGAATTTGGTTTCTCGTTATATAATTGACGTTTCACTCCTAAGCTCAACTAGAGCATGTTGATACTAATCGTATCTAAAACACATTGTTGAGGAACAAAGAATGGCAAAGAATAGGTTAAGTTGCTAGCAACTTAAACTATTCCTTGCCATTCCGCCACAGTGAATTTTGGATATGACTACTTCAGGTGCCATACTGTCTGGTTGCCAGTGGATACTTGCTATATACAACAATTTTAGAAAAATATCATAATCAAAAGATGAAAATATTCCTTCTCCTAAAAAATGTCATAATATAATGCATTAATTATCCAATTCCAAAGGATATGGAAACAAGAAACTAATCAAAACTCACCTAGTAAATGTCATCAGCCATGAAATATTCAAATAGTTTAAAGCTAAATACTTAATTGGAGACTTGGCTGAGTTTTGGAAGACTAAACAGTCTCAGTGAAACACAGTCCTCACAATTGCTTCCTCTGTATGACAACCAACTGAAAATCAGAGAAAGTGATATCAAAACCAAACTTTATGAAAAATCTACCTTTAGTGCTCTGTTCAAGGCACATGCCATCAATAATTACTCAGGGTAGGCAGTTGGTGACTTTTTATGTAGTAAAACACACAAAAAAATAAGTGAAACACAAGCACATGACTGAGTTGAAGGCAGATTTACTTCTGCCTTTATAGCACATAAGGAAAACAGTGTTGTAGGAGAGTACGCAGTATGTGTACTACAGCAGTACTATGCTTAGCTTAAATACTGAGATTGAAAAGCAAGGGCAGATTATGCCTACCTAATCTACAAAAAATATAAAATATTTTGCATTTTATGCATAGCAATCAGAGTAACCTTCATAATTTTATTGAATTAGGTGCATATTTTGCCATAAAATGAAAATGTTGCTATCAATCTATTTCATTTAAGGTAGGCATTGCCTACCAAAGCGGCACATCTTTGCTATAGATCAACCCATCCTATCAATTCTAATACAGAGTACATAAAAAATTGAGCCATGGTAAAGGGACTTTTAGATCACCCAGTTCATCTTCCTCTCTCAGCTGAGATCTTTCTCATGTAAGTTACTTGGCAGCCCTGTAGTAGGCATTTGTGCTGGCACAATATAAAAGGCACATATGCTGGCACCATGTATAGAACACTCATACTGGCACCATGTAAAAAGCATCCAAGCTGGTACCATGTATAAATATAAAGCACCTGTGCTGGCACCACATAAAAAGCACCTGGTTTACTCTGTAAAGTGGTTGGCATTAAGAAGGGCATCCAGCTGTAAAAACCATACCAGAGCAGACGACAAGAACCTAGTGTGACTCACTGGCTTGCAAGCCCCCGTCAAACCGTCCAACCCATGCCAGCATGGAAAATAGATATTAAATGGTGAAGGTGATGAATTTTGAATAGATCCTTCTGGCACAAATTCAACCAGTTTAATAGACAGGTCCAGTCATCATGCTCAGGTTAAATATTCATCACAGAAAGCAAAAGCATTTCTTCATTTCACTTTTCCTTCTATATCATTGTTAGCCATTTTACACCCACACCAACTGAAAATATTTTGAGAGAAACACTGATCATTCTTATTCTCGTTATAATTCTCCATTTCCATTACACAAAAGGGAGTTTACAATCTTCTTTCAGCATCTGGATATTCATTTTCATATAAACACAATTACTGCACAACAATGATTTCTAAGTAGTAGAATCTGTACCAATTCATTCAATCATCATTATATCTTTTATCTTTTACTTGCTTCAATCATTAGGCAGCAGCCATGCTGGGGCACTGCCTTGAAGAATTTCTACTTGAGTGAATCAACCCCAGTACTCATTTTTTAAAAGCCTGATACTATACTATTACACTCTCGGTGTGGTTGGCATTAGGAAGGGCATCCAGCCACAGAAAACCATGCTAAATCAGACTGGAGTCTGGTGCGGCCTTCCAGCGCACCAGCCCCAGTCAAACCATCCCAATCCATGTCAGCATGGACAACAGACGTTAAATGATGATGATGATGATGATAGTTATTCTGTTGGTCTTTTTGCTGAACTGCTAGGTCACAGGGACACAAACACACCAACACCAGTGAGGGTGAGGAAAAAACATAGACACACATATACAACAGGCTTCTTTCAGTTTCCGTCCACCAAATCCACTGACAAAGCTTTGTTCGACCTGAGGTTATAGTAGACATTTGCCTAAAGTTCCACACAGTGGAACCCAGACCCATGTGGTTCTTACCACACGGCCACACCTGTGCCTACATATTTAGATTCCGAGGTGCAGGAGAGGTTGTGTTGTATGAAGCTTACTTCCCAACCACATGGTCCCAAATTCAGTCCCACTGTGTGGCACCTTGGGCAAGTGTCTTCTACTACAGCCTCGGGCCGACCAATGCCTTGTGAATGGATTTGGTAGATGGAAACTGAAAGAAGCCCATCATGTATATAAGTATTTATATCTATGTGTGTGCATCTATGTTTGTCCCCCCATCACCACTTGACAACTGGTGCTGGTGTGTTTACATCCCTGTAACTTAGCAGTTCAGCAAAAGAGAATCATAGAGTAAGTACCAGGCTTAAAAAATGAGTACTGGGGTTGATTCATTCGACTAAAAATTCAATGAGGTGCCCCAGCATAGCCACAGTCTAATGACTGAAACAGCTAAGAAAAAAAAAATTATACAACATATTTTCCAACATGCATAACACAAGAGAGAGAAAAAAAAATGCAGAGGAAAGAAACATTTTGGAAAAAAAAAATATGTGTATGATCAGAAAAGCTGTCACACCAATGAGATATTCAGTGTTTCAAAAACAAAAAATTTTATCATCTGTGATTGAAAGAACAAATAGATGTTTAGATTAAAAGGCAACGTATATTATCCCATGATACTTCAGTTAAATCATGTGATGATATTAAATATAAGTTTTCAAAGTTGTGAATAAAAATTAGCTTAACATAATATTATCTGTCATTAACAAAAGAGAAATCTTTAGAAATGAGGATAACAGTGAGATTAGAAGTCTGGAATTTATTTTAAGTACAAATTATCATGCAAGATTTTATGAGTAAACTACTAATTTATTATATATACACATTATAAAGTAAGGCTTTATTTGCCAACATAAAGTGGCAGTCCTTATTTGGACCAACATTGCTGGTATTTAGCCCCAGGAAAACATTGTTTCCAGCAGGCTATCAATGCACTAATTGTGTCCTTATATTTTCAAACATATATTTTTTTTATTCTTTTACTTGTTTCAGTCATTTGACTGTGGCCATGCTGGAGCACTGCCTTTAGTCGAACAAATTGACTCAATGACTTTTTCTTTGTCAGCCTGATACTTACTCTGTCAGTCTCTTTTGCCAAACTGCCAAGATACGAGGACATAAACACACCAACATCAGTTGTCAAGCGATGGTTGGGGGACAAACATAAGTATATATATATATATATATATATATATATATATATATATATATACGACAGGCTTCTTTCAGTTTCCGTCTACCAAATCCACTTACAAGGTTTTGGTCGGCCCAAGGCTATAGTAGAAGACATTTGCCCAAGGTGCCACACAGTGGGACTGAACTCACTGAATGATACACTTCCTGTTTAAGACCCATGTCTATGCAAAGGATAGAAATGAAATCATAGCTCTGCTACAACTTGATTGTGAAAGTAAAGTCATATCTGAAGTACTGTGATTCAAACAAACCCTGATTAAGACAATTTTCATTGAGATGTGTTTTGTGCATGAATAATTTTTTTTTTTTAATTTTTTACTTGGTTGTGCATATCTTCATTATATCTTTTATCTTTTACTTGTTTCAGTCATTAGACTGCAGCCATGCTGGGGCACCGCATTGAAGTATTTTTAGCCAAAGGAATCGACCCCAGTACTTTTTTTTTAAGTCCGGTACTTATTCTATTGGTCTCTTTTGTTGAACTACTATGTTACAGGGATGTAAACACACCAACACCAGTTGTCAAGTGTTGGGTGGGGGGGGACAAACACAGACACAAAGACACATACAGATAGATAGATAGATAGATAGATAGATATACAACAGGCTTCTTGCAGTTTCTGTCTACCAAATTCACTCACAATACATTGGTCAGCCTGGGGCTATAGTAGAAGACATTTGCCCGAGGTGCCATGCAGTGGGATTGAAACCAGAACCATGTGGTGGGAAGCAAACTTCTTACTACACAGCCATGCCTGCACCTATGATGGATCCATATTTTAGTAGAAGAAAATATTACATCAAACGGCTTCCTCTTTACTAATTTTTCAGCTATTATTTCACACAACTTCACTTCATTTTCTCATGAAGTCAAAAGACACTTTATGAGAATGTATACACATCATTGTTTTGTTTTGTTTTGGTTTTTCCCATTCTCACAACTTGTCTTTATTGTTTAGTTTTTTTTCTATCATTGTCCTTATACTTCAACTTTCTCTGTCCATGTTTGTTTATCATGTTCATTCATTTATACAAGGGGTTTCTCAATCATTTCTTATCTATAGACCTCTTTGGTTCTTCTTTTACTCAGGTGAACCCTCATAACTATTTAATGTTTAAAAAATCCTTTTATATTTTTATACCAGGCTGAGTAAAAAGTAACCAACGTTTTGAAACATGAAATTCATCACAATATATTTCAACAATGCAGAAATTTTATTCATTAAAGTAAGTACCATTACAATCAACACATTTTTGCCAACAAGTTACAAGTTTGTTTATTCTGGTAACATAAAAATCTGGAGTTCTGGAGCTAATAAACTCTTTGAATACACTTTCAGCATCAGTTTGATTTTTGAACTCCTTCTCTTGCAGGAAACCATCAAGGTGCTTGAAAAAGTGGTAGTTGGTAGGAGAAAGGTCTGGGGAATAAGCTGGGTGGGGAAGAACTTCATAGCCAAGTTCCTTCAAATTCTAGAACGTCATTACTGAAATGTGTGGATGAGCATTGTCATGAAGAATGATTGACCATCTTCTGTTGACCAGTCTTGGATGAAGGAGCAGCAGTTTTTCGTTCATTTTGGCAATTTCAAGGCAACTGCACAAAAATGTTTTTTTAAATTTTTAACTCTGCAAAAGTCCAGTAGAAATTCTTCATGACTCAAAACGTTGCTTACCTTTTAGTCAACCTGATAATTAAATATTATTAGGAATTATATAAAAATAATTATTAGAATACTTTGTGCATTACTCTCTCTTTACTCTTGCTTACGAACCACATAGTTCAGGGTTCAGTCCCACTGCGTGGCACCTTGGGCAAGTGTCTTCTACTATAGCCTCGGGCTGACCAAAGCCTTGTGAGTGGATTTGGTAGACGGAAACTGAAAGAAGCCCGTCGTATATATGTATATATGTGTGTGCGTGTGTGTATGTGTTTTTGTCCCCCCCCCCAACATTGCTTGACAACCAATACTGGTGTGTTTACGTCCCCGTAACTTAGCTGTTCGGCAAAAGAGACTGATAGAATAAGTACTAGGCTTACAAAGAATAAGTCCTGGGATCGATTTGCTCGACTAAAGGCGGTGCTCCAGCATGGCCACAGTCAAATGACTGAAACAAGTAAAAGAGTAAGTATTTTCCTCAAATATCAGTTGTTTCCTTATTTGTGCCACCACTCCTCTTATTATTCCATCTATCCTTTCTATCTACCAACTTTTCTACCATTTTCTGTCTCCCTATCCTATCTACTTACTTTACTTATCTCTTTCTCTAGAAACTTGCCTCTTCTTGAATCTCTTCTTGCAACTATCGCCCCTTTTTGTCCTTCTCCCCATCCTTTCATCTTTCTATCTAAAAATTCCATTTGTCTCTCTTTCTCCCTTGCTTTCTTTCCCTGATCTGATTGTCTCTGCAACATCCCTCCACTTGCCTGTTCCCCTTACCTTCTTTCCTCTCCATCAAGGCATAGCTCATGCTTTTTTATGCCACTCCCTTTTTAAACTGACAGTTCAACTGGTCAATCAATTCTGGGTTTTTTTCTTTTCTTTTTTTTTTTGCTCAACGCTGTCAGGCACACTATTTTTCCTATTAGCATTACTCTGCACAACTTATCATAGTTTTGTTACCAAGCCCAAAAGCATTCTACACAATGCTTTGTACTGTACTTCTCCCAAAGTCATTTTTACTTATTGTTCAGTTTATATAGGCCTTAATTTTTTTCTGTCCCTGTCCTTGGCTAAGCATTTTTCTGACCGTCTCCATCTATCATGTCCAACCCACCAGCTTACATTACTGACATTGCCAAATTGAACAATAATGCCTCAGGCATTAAAACTGTGATGATATCTAGCAGACAACTCATAAGAGATGGAGTATGTCTTCTCTCATGGAGATTTCTGTTTTCCTGGAAATTTTATTGTCACTCCATGCAACATTTTTCATATTTATCCACTATATATGTGGGAAATTCTGTCTGTGGGTGCGTTTGTGGAGTTGTGGAGTTGGACTCCAGTACTCAGAACATTACTAATAATTCTAGCATGGGCAACACAGAAATAATGGAACTTACCAAGAATATATTCAAATCCAGAAAAGCACTGCCAACAAACAAGCACCTGGATGATTTTGAACAAGAACTATGGAGTACCATTAAGAACATTAAATCCAAGAAATACCCCCCTCGGACATAACTCGTACCAGAGGAAGCTGAAAAATGTGATACAAAATTTATATACTAAAAATGGAATTCTAACACATTCGGACAAAACTAGAAACATCTACAATACTGACCCTAACATATACCATGAACTCATCCATAGGGAAATCACAAAAAAGTATAAGGTAGTCCCATACAGCACACTAAATAAGATAGACGTAGAAGCCAGGAACATAATGTTGGATTTTGATTTAGGGGTTAGGACAGAGCCATTTACACCAATTAGACCCCGAATAACAATTAAGGACCATAAGGACAACTTCTTGAATAAAACACAGGTTAGGCTAATATGCCCTAATAAATTAGAAATAGGTAAACTAAGTAAGGTAATTTTAGATAAATATTTACCAATGCTAAAAAACAAAATTAAACTCGAACTGTGGAGCAACACCCAAGGTGCACTAGACTGGTTCTCCAACATACAGAAAGAAAATATATATAATCAAAAATTCTTGCAAATGGATATACAGAATTACTACTCCTCTATTAACCCTATTATTCTAAACAGCACTCTTATTTTCACCAAAAAATACACTAACCTAAGTATGAGGGGAAATAAATGTTATACTCACTGCCCGTAAGACTGTTATTGAATTTGATAACAAGCTATAGGCAAGGAATGATACACCAGATCTCTTTGATATCACAATGGGCTTGCCAGGCTCTGCAGAAGCAATTGACCTGGTAGGATTATACATCTAAGACAATATAAGTAGGGAATTCCCAGAATTAAGGGGAGGTCTATATAGGGATGACACACTCTTTTTAGTTAGGAACCACTTGAATAGACACCTTGAATTATTAAAGAAATGACTACATAAGTTCTGCAATAGATTTGGCCTCTCTATAACTATAGAAAACAAAACCTACTCAATCAACTACTTAGACGTAAACTGCAACTTAAACACCGGACTCCATGAGCCTTATATGAAAGAAAACTCTAACTTAAGGTATATAAATAACTCTAGTAACCACCCCCAACAAATAAAAAGAGCCCTTTTATGAAATATAAGTAAAAGGATCTGAAACCTTTCCTCAAATGAAGAGATATTTGATAAACATAAGGATAGGCATAACACAGCACTAAAAAATGCAGGATATAAGGATGAAATTAAATACCCCCCTCCCCCCCATGAAACATAGGAATAATAATGTAGATAATAGTAGTGATAGGATTAATACCAGGAACAACAGGAATGCCTTTGACGCAAATAATAATAACAATAATAATAAAAGTAATAATGAAATAAATAGCATACCTATAAATCCTAGTAGTAAACACGGGGATAGGAGGAAATGGAGGTACACCAACAATAAAAGGCCTTATAAGGCAACTACTACCAGTCCCAGTAATTGTGACAACTACAATGCTACTAATGAGAGGTATAACAATAATACTAAAAGTATTAGAAATATGAGCAAGTACCCTAAAAATAATAATAGCAATAATAATAAAAATAGTAATAATAATGATAGTAACAATAAACAAATGACCAATAACCTCAATCATGCAAATAAAGTAAATGACACTGTCTGGCTAATCCTCCCATTTGCTATACAAATTAAGAATAACCTAGTAAAACCAATATTTAGATTAATTAGCAAATATTTTATAAAAGAAAAAAAAACAAATACTGGGATATCATTATCAACAAAACAATAAGAATACGATAGAGTCTGACACAATTTATGATGTTGTTATTATTTACTGATGTTTAAAATCATACTTATACATACTCTTATATATATACTATTGTGGAGGCACAATGGCCCAGTGGTTAGGGCAGCAGACTCGCAGTCATAGGATCGTGGTTTCGATTCCCAGACCGGGCGTAGTGAGTGTTTATTGAGTGAAACACCTAAAAGCTCCATGAGGCTCCAACAGGGGATGCTGGAGAACCCTGCAGTACTCTTCCACCACAACTTTCTCTCACTCTTTCTTCCTGTTTCTGTTGTACCTGTATTTCAAAGGCTCGGCCTTGTCACACTCTGTGTCATGCTGAATCTCCCCGAGAACTACGTCAAAAGTACACGTGTCTGTGGAATGTTCAGCCACTTGCACGTTAATTTCACGAGCAGGCTGTTTTGCTGATCAGATCAACTGGAACCCTCGTTGTCGTAACCGATGAAGTGCCAACCATATATTCTAGTATTTTATCTGATCTGTTTCTTATCCCTACGTTTTTTATTTATTCTTGATTATTTGTTTACAAAAATAATCACTAATTAGATACGTTACCCAAGATATACTAATAGAAAACATTATTTGCATCCACTAAAAACTTCACCGTTAGATGACCCAGGCAAATTTTGCCCGAAACACCCCTGTATTATTGTTATCGTCACTACCATTGTTATTATTATTGTTATTTACATTTGTACATATGTATCTACAGTTACTTATTAGTTTATTTATTTATTTACATGTTTATATTCTTATTTTGTTCTATATGATTCTTATGCCATTGTTGTAGTTGCTTTAGTTGTTTTACTTGTTGTATTTGTTTTGTTTTATTTTGTTCATTTATTTGTCTTACTGGCCATTGATTTAATTGATAGCCATCAACAAACCAGAACCACACCATTGTTTTCAAATAAGAGCTGACCAATTGGGTTGTAGGACTGACCATGACCCCACCCCACTACACATAGGAGTTTCAAGATTAGTTGAACAGCAAAAAGTAACGAACACTAACTTCACATTTAAGCCTTACCTAGTTTTTCCTCATTGATACACTCATTTACTAAATTTCTCACGATGAGTTCATTATAAGTTGCTTATGCCACAGGCGCAGGAGCGGCTGTGTGGTAAGTATCTTGCTTACCAACCACATGGTTCCAGGTTCAGTCCCAATGTGTGACACCTTGGGCAAGTGTCTTCTACTATAGCCTTGGGCCGACCAAAGCTGTGTCAGTGGATTTGGTAGACGGAAACTGAAAGAATCCCGTTGTATATATGCATATGTATATATATGTGTGTGTGTGTGTGTTTGTTTGTCAGTGTTTCCCCCTCCCCAACATCGCCTGACAACTGATGCTGGTGTGTTTACATCCCCGTAACTTAGCAGTTCAGCAAAAGAGACCAATAGAATAAGTACTAGGCTTACAAAGAATAAGTCCTGGGGTTGATTTGCTCAACTAAAGGCGGTGCTCCAGCTTGGCTGCAGTCAAATGACTGAAACAAGTAAAAAAGTAAAAGAGTACCCTCTGCAATGCTATACCTGCTAATTGACATTTTACATATAAACTTTCACCTCTGTAACATGGACCATGCCATCAAACCTGTATATGTGTTCTATCTCTCTTTTCATCCTGATGAGGGGGCCATTGCCATGATATATATCAATTGCTATCTAAGTATGGTGATGTGCTCTCAAAATGGCTAAAGATGATGTGTTTAATTTAACTGGTGAATCCTTACTCTTGAACTATTATATTCTGTGTGGACGTATTTTTTGATTGGAAAAAAAAAATTTTACTGGCAGATTATTACCTTTTGGTGTGAGTGAAATAAATATTACTTTTTAGTTGATTTATTCTTTATTTGTTTACCCACTTTCTAAACTTTTCAGCATGATATATTTTTAGTATTTTAAAGCATTTTATAAATTTTTAGTCGTCCTTTGATGGGACATTCCTATACGTGCTTTTTTTTGCATATATGTATATTTTTAACTTGGTGGTTTTTCTGTATTTGTATGTCTTAGATTTTTTTATACTTTGATTTATATATTATGAAAGCCATGGTAACATTTATTTATATATGGTGTATGTTGGAGGTTTGATACCATATATAAAGTTAACTCATTTTAATTTTTGTTCTTTTCCATACATATATAAAGCAAATACTGAGTTTTTTTTTTTTATTACAAAACCTAATGGTGATGATTTGCTTGTGTTTGGGTTATACATTGTCAAATGTATAATTTCAAAAATATTTTCTTTATCAATAATGATAATTTACAATAAATGGGCTGTATTATATCTATGTCTCCTTGTGCCAATTTTCTTTTCAGAGGGTTTTATAACCCAAATATAAAGGTTGTGTCTCCAAAGTGATATGATGAAAACCCTATCAAAGCCGGAGTAATAGTGACAAATCATAAAATAATAACGATGATGATTGTAATTATTGGTGCAACATTCTAGATTAGCTCTGAACCAATATTAATATGCTAATAACTCATTAATTATTCTGGAATGATTGTAGGCTGCATTGTTATACTGTCAATTCGTTAATCTCATCAACTTTACATTCCATGTACAACAATACATGAATAGTTTCTCATACATTTCACTTGAAAATATTGTTTCAATTCTCAATGCCATCTGCAATAAACGGTTCTGATTTCCCATTTGTGATTCATTTAACTCTACTTATGCCAACACCAATGTAGAAATGTCTCAAATATTTTTTGGTCATTCTTTTCTAACATCTTGCATTGGGTTATTCTTTTGTTTTAAGATAAGGTGTAATTTGAGGGAGATTTGGCAATCATATCTAGCATGCTGAGTGGCCATATAGAGACTCTCTTATTGGCATTACTGTTTCCACCACCACCACCACTACAATCAATGTTATTAGTATTTATCAGAAGAGTAACAACAACAATAATGGTTTTAAAGTTTGCCACAAGGGCAGTCTTTTGGAGGGATGGGATGAGTCAATTACAACGACCCCAGTGTTTCACTGGTCCTTAATTTATCAACCTCGATAGGATGAAAGGCAAAGTTGACCTTGGCAGAATTTGAACTCAGAATTTAGCAATGGGTGAAATACTGCTCAGCATTTTGTCCAACGTGCTAACGATTTTACCAGCTCACCACCTTAACAACAATAATAATAATGATGTTTATATCTAAGAGAGATTGTGTGGAAAATGATAGTGGGAAATGATGAAGCAGTGAACACTTGATATTTTATAATATTGATGGACGTTAAACGATGATGGCGAATCAGTGTCTGAATATCACTAAATCTGCATGTTTAAGAATGATTGGATATGTTTTGTTACATATAAAATAGGAAGAGGCTGAGAGACAAAATAAAGGTAAATGGATAGAGCTGGCACTGGTTCCATGTAAAAAGTACCCAGTGTACTCTGTAAAGTGGTTGACGTTGGGAGGGGCATCCAGTCATAGAAACCATGCCAAACTAGACAACTGGAGCCTGGTGCAGCTCTCCAGCTGGCCAATTCCAGTCAAACCATTCAGCCCATGCTGGCATGGAAAAGTGTACATTGGAGGTGGAGGAAGAGAGAAAGAACAGTTAAGTGCATGCATGAGCACACACATTATAATATAAATGTGTGTATTTTATAAGAGTTAATGCAGAAAAGTGAATGGAGTGATTACGCTACCCTGACTCAGTTCTCAGTCAAACACTTCTGTGTATTTGTATGACACTCAACTTTTGTTCTGCACATGACCTGAGAAAGGTCATTCTTAGTCATGAAACTAAGGTGCTCACAAATTAAAAGAAGATAAAGTTCTCACCAAGTTTGAAAGCAGATCATGCTCTTCTATATTTCAAACTTTACCAACAACTTGCAAAATATGTGATTGAATAACACTGCAAAGCTATTTCTGCAATAATCAGAGTGACGAACATAACTCATAAATGATTCAAATTACAGCAAAACAAAAACAAAAAAAAATTAATAGAATACATACACTAAATTTGAATATCTTAATCCTTCCTTTCCAGATAAATAAATTTGTTTTCTATGTTCATTTATTGCAGGTGACTTGGTGGCCAAATCATATTGTAAATAGGAACTTCAAACATTGACTTAAATTTGTGAAGAAGAAATGCAGAGGCTCAATCCTAAATATATTACTGGATTACTGGTACATTTTTTTTTTTATTGGCTTCTAATGAATTACTTGCGAGATTTGAACTTAGAACAAACTAACATAACTAAGCACCCATGACCACTACTAATATTCAGTCACTCACTCACAAATATTCTACTTGTTTTATGTTCAAACCAGCTTAATCTGGCCTCTCACACCTATTTTGCAATGTCATTCTAAAAATAAACAATCACATCATTGAAATATTCTAATTAAAGACAATGCATGATTAATTCAAAACAATATGAACAAGAGCACTCTGAGAGAGCAAACCTCCGCCAAGGAAACATCTACGTCCTCTCAACGATTAGCCGGAGATGATTTTTAACACGAGAATATCTGAAATAAACTTGACTGCTCTCACAAATGAGAATACTAAAAATGAACTGAACTGCTCTCAAAAAGTAGGAAAAAAAAAACATGAAAAATAATCCAGAATCCTTGTCCGGTACCGGATCAATTCCAAAATCTAATCAGTTCATGCCAGTCACAAGACCAAACATCCCTGAAAGTTTCATCTGAATCCGTCCAGTAGTTCTTGAGATATCTTGTCCACAGACAAACAAACAAACACAACTGAAAACAATACCTCCGCTTTTGCTAAGGCAGAGGTAATAACATAAGAATTACTTTTGGCAGTATTACATTTGAATACTAAATAGTTAATATAGTTTTCTACTGTTCTGTTACTTCATTTGTTTGGGTAGGTAGTAAATTATAAAGAAATTCTATCTTCTTTACAAACTGAAGCATCACTTAGCTTAAAAACTTCAGATTTTCTACACAATGATTCTCAGTTTCATTTCATTTGATTTTTATGTATATTGCTTCCAGTATTGGGTCAAAATTGTATTAAA
This sequence comes from Octopus bimaculoides, assembly GCF_046866305.1. NCBI lineage: Eukaryota > Metazoa > Mollusca > Cephalopoda > Octopoda > Octopodidae > Octopus > Octopus bimaculoides. The sequence continues at coordinate 11,778,818 of NC_142929.1, read as the reverse complement.
TTATTTTACAACCTGTCTACTTTCATACATATTAAATCTGGTTGTGTAGCTGCAGAGAGTCTGCACAATTATTTTCAACAACTAGTGACTTTGCATATTTTTAAACTATTCTGTCTATTTTCTAGCTATTGAATAATGATCCATGTAGCCAAGAGATATCAATAATGAGTTTGTATTTGTTATATTTTGGGATGGTTGTTTTTTTTTTTTGTTTTTTGTTTTTTTTGCTAAATAACATCAGGAATCTTGCAAAACAAATTCATAAACAAGTTTGTATTCCTTCACAGAATAATATTTGAAAACAAAGAGAGAAAAAGTAATTCCCAATATTAAGAACCAAAACGAAATTCATTTGGCGTTTCAATATCCTTTTAAATAGCATTTCACTCATTAAATCAAATGCATAAATGTGGGAACAAAATTTTCTTAGGGTTGCAAACCCAGGTCCAGAATTTTTTACAAACAAGGTTGATTTTTTCAATCTTAATATCAAAACAAACACAAAAATAATAATCCTTTTTACTATAGGCAAAAGTCCCGAAATTTAGGGAAGGAGGTAGTCAATTACATTGACCCCTGTATTCAACTGGTACTTATTTTATCGATCCCAAAAGGATGAAGGGCAAAGTCAACCTTGGCGGAATTCGAAATCAGAATGTGAAGGCAGATGAAATGCCTCTAAGCTTTTCACCTGGCATGTTAATGATTCTGCTAGCTCGCCGCTTCATAATAATAATAATAGTTATTATTATTTCAAATTTTTGCCACAAGGGCAGCTTGGGGGAGATGGGGAGGAGTTGATTACATCAACCCCAGTGTTCAACTGGTACTTAATTTATCGACACCGAAAGGGTGAAAGGCAAGGTTGACCTTGGTAGAATTTGAACTCTGAGCATTTCAACTAGCATGCTAACAATTCTGTCAGCTTGCCAAGTCATAATAATAATAATAATTTATTTATTTATTGCCCACAGGGGGCTAAGCATAGAGACGGCAAACAAGGACAGACAAAGGAATTAAGTGGATTACATCGACCCCAGTGCATATTCAAATTTTGGCACAAGGCCAGCAGTTTTGGGGGAGGGTGCAAACACAGTTATATTAGTAATAATAATTATTATTATTATCATATTTGTACATCAATCAAATCAGATAAATCCAGTAATGGAAAAGTAATGTTTCGAATGAGTCCTACAAGGTTTCTACACTCATTCATTTTGGTGATGAAATTTTTCAAGAGAATGTTCAAAGTGTTTTCATTGCACCAAAATATTTCCTAAGTCAATGATCAATTGTGTTCTAAAATATGCCATTCATTTCTTAAATTATTTTTCTAACAGTAACATAATTACATGAAGCAGAAACTCTCTACTAGTTGTATAATACATTCTATTAACCCTTTTTTGACCATATTTCTGTTGAGATGCTCTGTGTTTCTTTCAATTAATTTCAAATATAACAAAGAATTTAGTAAAATAACTTAGTTATCATTAAGCTAGTGTTAGGAACATAAATTGTGACTGTTTGGTGAAAGAGTTTAATTCAAGACTTATGAAAACAAGACATTTGTACTACAGAACCAGAGGCAGTATCAGACAGGTTGGTATCAAAAGGGCTAAATTAATCATTTGTTAACCCTTTTGTTACCATATTTCTGTTGTGATGCTCTGTGTTTCTTTCAATTAATTTTAAATATAACAAATAATTTAGTAAAATAACTTAGTTATCAATAAGCTAGTGTTAGGAACATAAATTGTGACTAAGGTTTGGCGGAAGATTTTAATTCAGAACTTTTGAAAACAAGACATTTGTACCACAGAGCCAGAAGTGGTTTCAGCTGGGCTGGTATCAAAAGAGTTAAACAATTTCATCAGGGATCTTCTTTCCTGTGATCGTCATCCTCATAATGTTATTATGAGTTGGATAGCTCAACACAATCCCCAACTATAGCTGACACTTTGCAAGGCTCAAGTGAAGCTGGCTACCAATGGGGGGTTATCTGAGACAGTGCTGCTATACTAAGCACACAGACAACCGGGACTGTGTAGAAAGAAGGGCCAGTTGACTAATTAGAATTCAATCACTAATTGACATATTCCAACCTCTAATCCAGAAGCAAGCTGTCACATCTTTCTTTGTCTTCTATTGCTACCATAATGGTCTTTCTCAAAACTGGTTGGTCTGATGCCTCCATCATTCAACATCTGTTCAGTTGTCGTCGGACTGAAGGAAAAAATGAGTTGTGAGAAAAGACATTAACAATACACTTTTAAAAACTCAATTTTATTGAGATGGACAGGACTTCTCAAGCATGATGAATCAGCAATCCCCCCGGTCCTATGTCACCTCTCTGCAAGGTTCAACAACCTGATTTCAGTCTTTCCTATTTTGCCCCCACTACATCTTCCTAGGTCTCCTTCTTCCATGAGTTCCATCCACATTTAGTTATGCAGCTGTTCTCGTCCATACGCATCAGATAACTTTACAAGTGCAGTTTTCCCTCTTGCACACTATACCTGATGCCTTTTGTGCCCAATTTTTTTCTCAAGACATTTACACTTTGTTGTATGTGCACACACTGACATTGCACATCCAGTGGAGCATGTTAGCTTCATTTCTGTCTTGTCTTTGCATTCAGAGCTCATATTTCACTACCATGTGGAGTTGCTGTTTGTGAATAAGTATCATACAGTCAGTCTTTCACTCTGAGAGAGAGAGAAACCCTCTCTACCCATCAAAGTTAATGGTTTTTTTAAACTTTCAACAACTGGTTCATATTCTAGCAATGTGTGTGTGTGTGTGTGTCTTCTATCTTTTAATTATTGTAAATCTTCCACTGAGGAAGGAGCCAGTTTCCAACAAAGATACAAGGCTCCATCTTTGGGATGTACTTAAAACAGACGAATTCACATTTAGAACTTGGTTTAAGTTTTATTTGTAAAATACAATTGTTTTGAATTTGGTGCAGAAAGTGGTCTATATTTGTGGTGGGGAGGATGAGGGGGCATTAGGAATGAGGCCCGGGTACCAAGGGGGCAGCAGTCAGAAAAAGTTTGGGAACCACTGGGTTAGAATATCATATCTTGCTGATGTTCCTTTTGATAAGATTTCTATGAGTAGATGTCCTTCCAAACACTAATCATAAAACAGAAATATTCAACTACAATTTATGCCATGGGTCAATGAAGGAACTTCTGAAATTGCTGGACCTACTAGAAATAGCAGCCAAGTATCCTTCAAATCCCACCCTATTGTTTTAAAAAAAGGAGAACACATTGGCTGATGTAGTCATGGATACACTATTCCTGTAAATAAGACAGGGTAGTAATAAATGGAAAGGCTTTGATTATAGATCTGGTCAGTCAAATCTGACCCAGGGTTAAACAACTGGCACTCTGTTGGTTACGAGTGTTGCAGTTGATTCAATCAATAGAACAGCCTGCTCATGAAATTAATGCACAAGTGGCTGAGTACTCCACAGACATGTGTACCCCTAGTGTAAATCTCAAGGAGAGTCAGTATGACACAGAACGTGACAAGGATAACTGTTTGAAATACAGGTACGACTCATCTTTGCCACTTGACACAACGCACTGCCAGGGATTGAACTGATGACCCTATGATTCTGAGGCAAATACCAAGGCTAGACAACAACAATAAACGAGTCACCTACTTTCACTTTCCTCACAGCTACATATCCAAAATTAGCAACACAATATTTGCGGGCTAGAAGCTGGAGTATGTTGGTGATTATAAACTGTCTGCTTATGATCTGCAACTTAACAAGAACTCTAAACTTAATTAACTCCATTTCGTCACATTTTATGCTATCACAAATATTACACATATCAATATATTTGACGAAGCATTTTATCAACTGAAGACATTTTTCAAGATAAATTTTCTTTCTAAATGAACACTGATGTTTATAGTTCTGGGAATAAAATTGTCTTATGATGAGATCTAGGAAAATAGTGTGTTTTTATAAAATTTGTTTCTGAATGTAGAGATTAATGATGACATACGATAAAGTCCATATATTAAGCTTGACAGTGTATGCATGTGTGTTTTACCATTCAAAATTGTAAGTGCTAGAGACATGCTTCTGGGAGAACTGTGTAGAATTTGATTTATGGATCTGTATTGCCACTTAGGTTATAAAGCCATACTTTAAGCCGCTAGTAAATACAGCTATCACAACACCAGACTAGCTGTACAAAACCTTCAGATATGGGTTTATAATCTTTCCACACTCTACATTATCAGAATGAATTTGTGAACAATAGCCTCATCAAATATTTGATTCTCAAAGAGAAATCCATTGGGCTAAGTTATCTGTCACTAAAGCTATGAGATATTTAAAAAGAAGCACTTGGTAGGTTTGGGAGTAGCAAGATTTTCTATTCCAGATAACACACTCAGGGAGCAGTGTGACAGAAATATGTAATACAGAAGACTTGATCTGAAAACACTTGAAAAATTTATATAAACTATTCTCACTTAAAAAGGCACTTTGCCAAGGGAAATATATACACTTTCAATATTATTCTTCAAAACATTGCTTACCAACACATAGCTGATATATTTTATATATCAATAAGATTACATAATATATATTTCCAAATGTATGCTGATAGTCATTAATTAGCCATTACCTTACTCTCTTTACATTAGGCTCATGTAGGAAATAACGAATTATTACATTGTGATGGTTTCTTAAAAGCATTTCTCTTCTAATAACTAAAGTATTTGAGATGGTGAACTGACAAAATCATTAGCACACCGGGCAAAATCCTTCACAGCATTTTGTCCATCTCCCTGTTCTGGGTTCAAATTCTGCTGAAGTTGACTTTATCTTTAATCCTTGATGGGTTGATAAAATTAGTAGGACACTGGGGTTTATCTTATTGACTAACCCCCCACCCCAATATTTCTGGCCTTGTGCCAACATTTGAAATGAATAATTAAAACAGTTCAAGATTTGGCTTTGAATGTTATCAATTTCAAACAAATTTCATTATTTCAAATCAGTAAATCATATACATGATCAGATAATACTTATGAGGCAAACAACAGCTCAATATATCCATTTATCATCATCATCATCGTTTAATGTCTGCTTTCCATGCTGGTTCAATGACAATTTTGTCAAAAATCAATTTTTATTTTCTTCTTCCACCAAAATGACGAGACATACAAGAGATCCATGTAGTCTCTTCAAGGACTGTAAACCGCAAAAAATAGCTCAAAGAAAAATGTAAGCAGGGGAACAGTTCCAGATAAGTGAAAATCTGAGGTAGAAAATATTAAGTATTTGAATCAATATTTCGATGGTCACACACCTTAAGAATGCAAATTATAAGCTTAGAAGACCAGGCATCATTGTGACACTTAACATAGGATACAGTAGAAAAACAGGGTTTATATGCCAATTAACCTGGTGGCATAGAATTTTTGTGTATGTAGCAATAGTAATATATAGATATGTGAGCTATACTCTAATGTGGATGACATTTGGGCTTTATAAAATTTCAGCTGCTGTGCAGCACTGCATTTTCTGGTGAATGTTGGTAATTTTGTAAATGTATCGTCTCCCTGAACAACCATCATCATTTAAACAAATTTAACTTTTAGCATTTATGCCAGCTATATCCAGCTCAAGTATTTTATCTGTCTTGTGTTCAACTGGCTAGATCTGGTCTCTCACACCCGCCCTGCAATGTCATTCTAAAAACAATCAATCACATCATTATGATTCATTCAAAATAAGGTGAATAAATAAACATTACATTTGACAGAGTAATCTAAATGCTAAAGGGTTAAGTAATGTATCCGAGTGGTCTTCACTGGTAAAGGGAATGTGTAGTCTTGCAGTTTGCTTCTTTGATAGGTTTGGGGATTATTTCTTAGTGTTGTTGAAAGTGACTGAGAAGATCTCCACTAATAATAATAGTTTAAAATTTTCTCTTCATAAATGCAGGTAAAGCGATTCATAACGTGTTTAGGTTATGCATGGATGATCCTCTGTACAGAAAATTAACCAGTCATAAAGAGTAGCATGATTTGCATTGGTGTGTGTGTGTGTGTGTGTGTGTGTGTGTGTGTGTGTGTGTGTGTGTTTGAAAGTAACAGTAAAAATGTAGAGGGATAAAATGTATGTTACATAACATTACCTTGAAGCATACAATGAAATGATAGAATATGTTGACAATTAGAGATCTAAAAACGAAAAGACTGTTTTACTGTTTAACTTTTGGTGAAAGATAATTGTAAATGGGAATTCATCTATTTTCATTTGAGAAAATATTATGTTTTAAATAAGATCCAGATCTAAATGTAGCACTTTAAAAATACATTGCCTAAAACTCCAAGATTTATTTTAGTTCTAAGAAATCTCATCAATTCAGAAATGAATTCTTAATCTACTTAAACTGTTCAAATTTCCAAAAATCTTTTTGAATTTATTTACTTTTATATGATTGAAGGCTTAAAAATAAAGCAAAAAAGTTACAGATTTGGAGATCAACATTATATTAAGGTAATTTTCTCTTGTCAAGCATTTTAATTTAAATGTTATGAACCAAAGTTAAAAAAACAAATTGTTCCTCATTTATCTAAACTACACTAAGTTGTTGAACCATTCTAATTCAAATCCATTTTATTTTTTTAGAATAGAAACTTTAAACCGATTCCTATTCATTAAAATTAAAAAGCTATTTGCAGTTACTTCTAATCGTCTATACTTCAAAACAAATGATTTCAACTTTTACTTTCCAATCTTCCACTAAAAACTGGGAGACCTCATGCCAGGTTTTTACTGCATCTATGAAGGGAAATCTTGAAAATAGCGTCCCTCCATTGGAGATATGACAACTTATTGCCCCTCTAAGACAACAACCACTACATGTATCATAGCAAAAGATCAAAACACCAGACCCTCTTTACTTGTGAACAGCACACAGCTAAAAACCAACAGATTTACCACAAATCTTTCAAGACGACGACGTATCTATACAACCGTTAAAACTGCAATGCAAACTCAAGGCTTTATATTTCCCACTAGAAAATATTTCAGCCCCAATCTGTTGCTGATCCTCTCAACACAATTCTAGTGCAACCAACACACACACATTTTAGAGTACAGTATACATATTAGGGACAGTACTCTGGCTACACATACACACACAAACATTCAGGATTTCATAAAAAAAAATTGCAGCCTGGCTGGTTGGCAAAGGCACCCTCACAAATATGCTACAGTCATTAGTCCATAGATGCTTTGTTTCCCCTCCCCTTTCTCTCCCTCAAGGAAAAAGATTATTTCTCTTCTAGAAGTTTGATGCAGGTTCCTGCCTGGCTGGCTCCTGTCACACTATCCAACCCATGCCAGCATGGAAGGTGGATGTTAAATGATGATGATGATGAACTAATATGCTGCATATTATATGCATCAAATCCAATTTGATCTATCGTCTTCCCCTTTCTTCATCTTTACTGTATCTCACAACCCACTAAAAAACTTTCCTCGGTGCTATCCTCCCAAAATTGCAGAAATTCATGCTTGATATGAACTACATCAATCTCATCACAACAGAAAGGCTGTCCTTCTACTTCTCACAAGACATTTTCAACTTGAGTTCAGAATTAATCTGAAAATATTAGTTGAATAATATGGAATTAACTGAAACTCCTACAAAATATTTGTTTCCCTTGTCATTATATTCCTCCATGGATAAGTTTTAGATCTCATACAAGTTACAACATTAATTTCACTATTCTTGGAGGGGCTGCAAAGACTAAGGATACAGATGCTGGTTCCAGAGGAGACCAATATAAAAAAGTTACATTTATCTTGATTATTTAATTCCAGCACTTCAATGTTGACGATAGAGTGTCTTCATTACACCTACAAACACTAAAAGTCAGTGGCGGCCTGGCCAGGTTGCCAGCTTGCTCAATGGCAAGTGGACCCCTGCACCATTAGAATCCATATACAGGGGTCCATGTTTGTATCAAAGTTTGAAATTTTTTTATTAACTAGGGAAGAAAGCATTAATTATTTCAGCCTGGCTGTGTTTGTTGACGGTTGAAAAGAATACTTTTAACAAAAAACAAAAAAAAATTAAATAATAGCATTGCAGTTGCAAGTGGGCCCCTATGTAGTTGCAGGTGCCCCCCCCCACACCTTAGTCTCCTGGCAACCAATATTTTTAGACCCAGTCGGCCACTGCTAATAGATACAGCTATTTGTTAATGTGTAAGGGATAAACATTTTAAAAGGAAAAATTCTAATTTTCAAAATAAATAACATACTGATTTTTTGCTGTTATTTTTTTTTTTTCATCTTTTTACTATTTCACTAGTTGCATTCTGGACAAATAGCATTTTAATGGCAAAACTTTCAATTAATTTTTTTTGATTCATTCAAATATATATTAAATATAAAATATAAGGAACTTTATAATATTTTAACCTAGCATGGCTAAATTTTTAATTTTACATAATTGAGAGGATTCAGTTATTAAACATTATTTCAGTTCTATTTTTACCATGACATTTTGCTAACCCCAATACAGAGAAAATATACATAAAAAAAAAAATAATAATAAATCACTGAAAGAAAATGTTTCAGATATTGATTGCAAGTAGAAATTGATTGTACAGACCCGATAAACTGGTTCTCACAATTTCACTTCTTTCAATAACTTCTTCAGTTAACTTTATCACTTTTAACCTAGTAATACTATAATGTCCAGATTCTATTCAACCTTAGCTCAGGTTAATATCAAATACTAACGTAAAGTATATTTTTCCATTTGACTATCAGATGACTACCCACAAAACCAGTTTCCATGCAAGCAACAATAAACACTTCTTCACTTTGCGTCATCTAAAATCATTTATACTTAGTTTTTCTTTTTACCAAGATATACAAATTATATACAGGTGATTCGTGTTTATAACTTCCATTTTCTGCTGTTATTGGTCCTTACTGTTCACAATGGAAAAAAGTTTTTAATATTAATCATTTATTTAGTATCACCACTAAAGAAAGGCTGTGCGCTTTTTGCTATGCTGGTTAATGAACACAATGCTAGAAGTTCTTAAATTAACTGTCCTGCAGTCAGAACATATACTTAATAAATATATAAATAAATGAAAATATTACAAGCCAAGGAAAACAAGGGGAAAAAGAGAGCAAAAACAAGTTTCAACATGACATGGGTCTAATTCCTGCACAGTTTATTATTAATTTTCAGAGAGCGGTGAAAAGAAAATGCAATGGTTCATTGAAATATTTTAAAATTCAATTGTTCACAAAATATATTCTTTATACGCATATTCAGAAGAGGTAATTTTAGTTTATATATATATATATATATATATATATATATATATATATATATATATATATATATATATATAATATTATATATATATATATATATATATATATATATATAATATTATATATATATATATATAATATTATATATATATATATATATATATATAATATTATATATATATATATATATATATATATAATATTATATATATATATATAATATTTTCGTGCGGGTGACACGTAAAAGCACCCACTACACTCTCTGAGTGGTTGGCGTTAGGAAGGGCATCCAGCTGTAGAAACTCTGCCAAATCAGACTGGAGCCTGGTGTTGCCATCCGGTTTCACCAGTCCTCAGTCAAATCATCCAACCCATGCTAGCATGGAAAGCGGACGTTAAACGATGATGATGATGATGATGATGATATATATATAATATTATATATATATATATATATATATATATATATGTATATATATATATATATATGTATATATATATACATATTATATGTATTTATTTTCTCCTAATCAATAAATAACTCAGAAAAAATAATTTGGTTAATAGATACCAGGGTGGCAAAGATCACAAAATAACTGTGGTGTAACTCCTGTTTATGAGGTAGAAACTCCTTGATATTTTGGGTACTTGAGTATATATAAATTTAATGAATGGAGTAAAACGCATATGTTAACTGCATATGCAGTTAACATATGCATTTTACTCCATTCATTAAATTTATATATATATATATATATATATAAATTTAATGAATGGAGTAAAACGCATATGTTAACTGCATATGCAGTTAACATATGCATTTTACTCCATTCATTAAATTTATATATATATATATATATATATATATATATATATATATATATATGCATATATAAACAAACACATACATACATACATACATACATATATACATATATATATATATATATATATATACGTACGTATATGTATGTATGTTCAATTCCTGGCGACGTGTTGTGTCCTTGAGCAAGACTTTATTTCACGTTGCAATGCAACAGAAACACATCCATAGATATGCATAACATATTCAAACACATGCACACGTACCATATATCATCATCAGCATTTAACATCAGTTTTCCATGTTTTCCAGACACACACACATATGAATATGCATAGAAAGCATTAAATAAATAATATAATATAATAAATATAAGTCATAGAAAGACAAAGTTTTAAGATGTTGCAGAAGCATCAGCTCTGAGTGCATTGCCTTTTACAGCAGAAACAGCTGTAAGCTAATGAAGTTGATTACATAGTTCTTGTTCCTTCATCATTCAATTATATATATGTACACTGAAGGGTGCTGAAAAGTTCCTGGCTTTAAGGGTATCGTGAAAGGCCTGGTTGGAGGCCTAACCTTCCAAGTTCTTTTACTAAGCTTAGAAAACCTGAATGGCTGCTGCAGTAAGTGTATGAATCTGAGAGGGGAATATGTTGAGTAAAATCATAATTAACCTATTCTCCTGTATTTTCTCTTACCCAAAGCCAGGAACTTTTCATCACCCACCCCCACCCCATATATGTATATACTCACAAACACACATATATGGATATATTGCCCTGATTTAAGCCTTCACATTTATGTACATTGAATTATTTTAATCTAAATAACATTTGGAGGGCTGCGAGCTGGCAGAATCAGTAGCATGCAGGACAAAATGCTTAGTGGTAATTCATCTATCTTTTCTTCCGGAGTTCAAATTCCACTGAGGGTGACTTTACTTTTCATCCTTTCAGGGTCGATAAAATAAGTACTAGTTGAGCACTGTGATCAATATAATTGACTTAACCCCTCTCCCTTGTGCCATAATTTTGACACTAAAATTAATAACATTTGGGTTTCTAGAACATTAATTTATAATGCCATTCCAATGTTAATCCTTGCCGACCATCTACCCCATTATTATAGCAATCCCAGTCTGCTCTGCCTAATTTAACTTTTGTATTAATTTTTACTCCAACCCCTGTCACTTCCCCCACTTCTCTGCAGATTTCTGCAGTCTAGTTAGTTAATTATCTTTTATTATAGTTATTTCATTTTTACTCTTATCTTTAAACTTGCAGCTTACATTTGCAAAAGTTCCAATCATCAGACTACCTCTCACTGCTACCACTTAACTTCTTTATACATCCTTTACATATGCACTTATTTATCTCTGCTAGTTTTTCCTTTTTCACCACTTATGACTCTTCTCCTCCTCCTCCTCCCACTTTTACATCTCCTTTTCCTTTTCTCTTATCTTTCTTTTTCTCCTACCTCACCCCCACCCCTCCTAATCTCCTTGTCTGGTGCCTTCTTTTTCTTCTCTTCTCTTTCCCCTTCCTATGAAAATTCCTTCTCAGACCTCTGACTTGAAGTGGTTGGTGACTTGACTGTTTTGTGCTATAGTGACCAGCCTAAATTTCTTCATGGCATTTACTATCTCTACAAGTGTAATTTTTCATCCTCACTTGTTTACTTTTTCCTTTTCACATAATCACAAGTAAAAACAGGGATTACGACCCCCCCCCCCCTCTACTTACTGCAATTAATACAGTTTACACTAATTTCACTATTCAATG
>NC_142929.1:11761862-11764362 GCF_046866305.1 Octopus bimaculoides | reverse complement strand
TAATTTCCTTAGATTCAACTATTTTATGTTTTTAAACTTAAAGGTTTGTTCATCAGAACAAACCACGATTACATAACTTCACATTATCTGACTGAACAGGTCCTTGGATGAAACAGAAACTACTGCTATTATTATTATTGAGATTTGCAGATAAAGGAAGAAGTCTCTCTCTCACTCTCTCTCATCATTGATGAATTTCTGTATCATGAATAAAAATTATCTTAAGTGAAAATAAATACTGATATAAACTTGTACTTCATCTTGCTTACTTGGGAATTTAATTTCTAATGAATAGCTAATATAATAAAACCAGGAATAAATGAATTATGAACAAGACTAAAGCTAAATGTCTAAATGGTTGACGAGTAATTCTTAATAAGATTATAAATTTCCAGACTATTCACCTTAAAACAGGAGGTTAATAGTCTGAAGACTTACAAACCTGAAGCTAATCAAGAAAAAGATTATAACATACTCAATGCAGTTTATTTGATAGGTTATATTTTCATTACTCTTCTCTAATACACTTAATATTTATATGATAGTCAATTTTTAGATGAATTAACTGAGTTTTTTTCTAAATGGTTCAGCCACAAATCAAAAATGTGAAAACTGATAAAAAAAAAAAGATAATTTAATAATTAATTTTAAATAATTAATTAATTGATTCCCTTCTTTTCTGTTTAGACTAAAGACGATACTAAAAATGAAGAGAATAGTTTTGTCTTTATTTCTTATGGGTATAAATACTAGTGTTAGATATGAAAATAAAACCTACAAGACAAACGGTGCCTTCTTGGTCATACAATAAAACTGCATTTACCCCCAAAAGATGCCAAAGAAGAGTTAAATGGAAACCTGGAAGAAACTTAACAGATGTTATTGACACAATAGAATCCAAGTATTGAATCTTCAATGACAGCTCAGTATTGAAAATAAAAAATAATATGATTTCTAACAAATGATGATGAATTCTGTTAATAGTATAATGATTACTTACTGTGATAAACAGTAATAAGATATTAAAATACAAAACAAAGTAGTTTAATAAATCAAGCTGCATAATTTTACTGGGTTTCATTATAATAAACAAAAACAGAATATCAACAGAAATTATTAAAAAATGTATGTGCATGATATAAATTATTATTTCTATTATTTTAAAATATGTGTATGGGTTTTTTTTATATAAAAAAAAAAAAAACCAGAACAGAAATACATAATTTTATCACCTTCATGACAGACTTTGTAATCACAGCTGTATAATAGGGTGAGGGAGGGGAGGGGCAGAAGGTTTGTAGTAATTCTTATTTCTTTTTACACCAAAAAATACAGCATTTGCTATGAAATTTATAATAAGTTCAATTATTGCAATATATTTAATTACATGTGTTACGAATGCAGCTAAGCTACATTGTGTAGATTTATTATGCTTGATATTTTCCAATGATGACTAAACAAGTCACTGAAATATCTTTATTTCAATCTGTTCCACAACAAACATTTATAAAAGGTAGGAGGCTGCATCACTGGAGACCAAAAAGTAGTTTTCTGTTCATACAAATTATTCAGGTTGTTATATACAGAAAGTAAAGCCTTGTATAAATGAATAGACACAGACTCTTCAGATGTTTGCAACGAAGCAGCTGCTGGAAAACTCTATTGCACCTATTTTCTATTGAAGCCTTCTGCCACATACTGCTATGTTATCATGTTATTAAAAAAAAAAATTTTTTTAAACAAAAAATAAACAGGTCCCATGATCTCAGTTATCAAAAGCCTAAGTGTGTCAACTATTTCAAAATCTGTATGGGTGATTTATGATGAAATGCAAAAAAAAAAAAGAAAGAAAAATTTCTCTTTCTCTAATCTATCAATCATTTGTATTTATTATACATTTTTAATTGACAGTTAAGTAGTGAATTTTTGCAACATTTAGTTCTATGTTCTCAGTTCAAATTCTGCTAGAGTTGAGGTCTTTCCACTGATGCAATGCCAAAGAAAATAAGTACAAAAAGAGCTTGATTAAATTAACTACATTCTTTAACGAAAAATATGTGCTCTTGCTCCAATGTTAGAAATTGATATCAATGTTTAATTGTAGAAAGATATGAAATCAGATAAAAATTCTCAATAAATAGAATGAAAAATCTTAAAGATGAAGGTGATTTAACAATCTGCCATTATTGCACAACAAAGATGAAAGAGCAGATAATTTCAAGAATATATGTAATTTTTATACCTATACAGATGCAGATAATTTTAAACACATTCTTAAATACTAACATCAATATTCAGTTAAAATCATGCAAAAAAAAAATAAATGCAAAATAAAAATAGCAAATCAAAGCATAAAAATACTTTCAGATATTCGACTTTCATAGCAGCTTTAAAAATATGATTTTAAATTCTCCTTTCACAACAGCACTAGGATTTGTTATAGATTAATTTTTAATCCAATTTTTCTAATTAAATTTAAATGATAAAAATATAAAAATTT
>NC_142929.1:11594362-11599362 GCF_046866305.1 Octopus bimaculoides | reverse complement strand
GACCACTCTTTGGCTGAAACATATCTAAGTCATCTATGTTATATCGAAGTACATATATATATATATATATATATAGTATGTACATATGTATGATGCTTGTATATGAACAAAAATTCTACATGATAATGAGATGTGGGTCCTGAATGCAAAGACTAGAGAGGAATGAGGCTAGTTTGCTCAGTGGATGTGCAATGTAAGTGCATGTGTGCAACAGAGTGTTAGTATGTTGAGAGAAAGGTTAGACTTAAGAGAAATTAGATGCAGTGTGGAAAAGAAAGGACTGCACTAGTTTGATCATGTGATGTGGATGGATGGATGGATGGATGGATGTAGACAGCTCCATAAAGAAGTACTGATCACTCAAAGTGACTGGAACTCATTGAAGAGGGAAACCCAGGAAGACAAGGGATAAAGTACTGAAGGACAATCTTTTGTAAGTTTCAAGAAACATTGAATTTGAATTACTTTTAATTTTTACGATTATAGATAACAACTCTTGGGTTGTAACATCTGAGTCCGAGTCAGGCACGTGTGAATGCTGTCAAGAGAACGTCTGCTACCAATGATATTTTTTGACACAGGGCACCTCTGAGATGACCGCCAGACACTGAACAAAAATAAATGAACTGCGACCAGGATCAATAAAAGGAACCCGAGTTATGGGCTGCAATTACATACTTGAAGTCAGTGTTGGCAGAAATTAAATCAGCTTGAAAATACACGTTCACTTTAATAAATTTATACTCGGGAAAAGCCCAAACAGCCTGAGTGTCAGAGTCACCAATGATATATATATATATATATATATATATATATATATATATATATATATATATAAACAAATAGTAAATGAGTATATGCATATATACATACAGGTATGTGCATACCGACATCCACCTGTATGTATAGGTTCATATCTGGGTACAGGACATTGCAAACAAAACGTAGACGAGAAAACACACAAGCCACATAGAGAACATTCTTCTTCATCAGCTACCCCCGTTTTAACACCGGCATTTCGAAGAGCTGGGCAGGATGCATCGCTAAAACGGCTCTTCCCATGGACCGCAAATTAAATTTGTATACACAAATTAAACCTTGCCATGGAGGAATGTAGTGGCGGACAAAAAACAAGACAGGAAAACAAACAGAAAAGGCTATATGGCCAGACGGGAAAAATTATGTGTATGAACGCTGTGAGGCACGAACTTGAAAGTGGGAACGAAGTAAGACAGCCTTCCATCTACCAAATCTTCTCACAAGGCTTTGGTCAGCCTGGGGCTATAATAGAAGACAATTTCCCAAAGAGTCATGCAGTGGAACTGAACATAAGACCACATGATGGGAAAGCAAGCTTCTTAGCCACACACAGAGACACCTGTATATTCATAATTACTTTTAAAGGATTTTATTTTAAAAATAAATTGTTCAATGTTTAATATTTGTCAGGAAAAAAACTAACTGGGAAATAAAATGAGAATTCTTCTACAAATCTATCGTTCATTCTGTTTAGGATTTTTATCAAAATGAAAAGGAATTTACATTATCAATATTGGTTGCGCTTAAAGAGATATTTTGCATTTTATACAATAGTTAATTAATGCCAAATTAATTACCTTCATTTCATCAATGAGATTTAGTTGTGAGCATGTAACACATTTGCTCAAAAATTCTTGACTACAATTTCAACTTGCAGCAAACAAATTCTCTGGGTGTGTGGTAAGTAGCTTGCTTACTAACCACATGGTTCCAGGTTCAGTCCCACTGCGTGGCACCTTGGGCAAGTGTCTTCTACTATAGCCTCGGGCCGACCAAAGCCTTGTAAGTGGATTTGGTAGACAGAAACTGAAAGAAGCCTATCATCTATATGTATATATATATATATATATATGTATGTGTATGTATATATTTGTGTGTCTGTGTTTGTCCCCCCAACATCACTTGACAACCGATGGTGGTGTGTTTACATCCTCGTAACTTAGTGGTTTGGCAAAAGAGACTGATAGAATAAGTACTAGGCTTCCAAAGAATAAGTCCTGGGGTTGATTTGCTCGACTAACAGTGGTGCTCCAGTAAAAGTAAAAATGATCCCTCGACTATCTTGGATGTTATGTTCCAAAACCCCTTGTGATAGGTGAAAATCCACGAAGTAGAAACAGTACTGTACTGTATATTATTTTTATTATTTTTATAAGTTGTATATATTTATTTTATTATTAGGAATCAATGTAAGCTTCAATTATAAACCATGATACAGTGAGGGATTACTGTATATGTTTTATCTTTTACTTCTTTCCGTCATCAAACTGCAGCCATGCTGGGGCACTGCCTTGAACAATTTGCTTCAGCCAAATGAATCAACCTCGGTGCTTGTTTGTTTGTTAAGCCTCCTACTTATTCTATTGGTCTCTTTTGCCGAACTGCTATGTCACAGGGGTCGTAAACTCACCAATACATCAAGTGGTGGTGAGGTACAAACACAGACATAAAGATACACAAACAGAGATACATATTTACATATGTATATATGACGGGCTTCTTTCAGTTTCTGTCTACCAAATCCATTCACTAGGCTTTGGTTGGCCCGAGGTTATAGTAGAAGGCACTTGCCCAAGGTGTCACGTAGTGGGACTGAACCTTGAACCATGTGGTTGGGATGCAAGGTTCTTACCACACAACCACAATATCATTTAAAAATATAAAAATATGTGTGTGCATATATATATATATATATATATATGTCCTGTACCCATATATGCATTTATATATACATATATATGTAGGTATGTGCATATATGTATGTACATATGCATATATATATATATATATATATATATATATATATATATATATATATATATATATATATATGGGAGAATATACGAAAAAACAACAACAGACGAGGACAGGTGGTGTAAATAACAAAAGTATATATTAGTATGACGCTCGGGAATACGGAAAGTCTTTGACGTTTCGAGCTACGCTCTTCAACAGAAAGAATACGGAGACAAGGAGAAAAACACGGAGAAAAATAATTGAATAGTGTTCAGTCAACGGTCAATCATAATATATATATATATATATATATATATATATATATATACATACACACATATATAATAATATTAGGGATAAAATCCAAAATTACAGGTAAAAACTCAATTTAAAATCAATTTATTAAAAATTAAAATTGAATTATGCTTCACAGTACAAAATATAAATATATAGTTTTAGGGAAAAGAACCAAGGTTCATGAACTCATCGATGAAAATCCACTGTCAAATATAGAAAAATTAATTAGTAAAAGCACAATAAAAAAGTATAATATAATACAAAGTAAATATCATAAGATCAAGATAATATCTGTCCAGACTCCAATTGTCTGTTGTGGCATGGTTTCTGTGGCTGGACACCCTCCCTAATGCCAACCACTTTACAGAGTTTGCTGGGCACTTTAGACATACCATTCGCATGGGTGCATTTATGCAGCATCAGAATGAATGCATTTCATGTGGCACCAGAACCTGTAAAAACCATACCTGGATGTATGGAAGACAGCGATCTTACCTACCTTGACATGTCTTATCAAATACAGCAAATCGCCACAACTCGCGATCCCAGGTCATTTTCTCTGTGAGGCCCAGCATCTGAAGATCTTTCACACACACACACACACACACACGCACACACACATTAGTTCTTTCTACTGGAAGCACATGGCCTCAAATTTGGGTGAAGGGATTACTCTCTTTTACTCTTTTACTTGTTTCAGTCATTTGACTGCGGCCATGCTGGAGCACCGCCTTTAGTCAAGCAAATCAACCCCAGGACTTATTCTTTGTAAGCCTAGTACTTGATCTATCGGTCTCTTTTGCTGAACCGCTAAGTTACGGGGACATAAACACACCAGCATCGATTGTCAAGCGATGTTGGGGGGACAAACACAGACACACAAACATATACACACACATACATATATACATATATACGACAGGCTTCTTTCAGTTTCCGTCTACCAAATCCACTCACAAGGCTTTGGTCAGCCCGAGGCTATAGTAGAAGACACTTGCCCAAAGTGCCACACAGTTAGAATGAACCCGGAACCATGTGGTTGGTAAGCAAGCTACTTACCACACAGCCGCATAACTGGTACTTATTTAATCAACCCTGAAAGGATGAAAGGCAAAGTTAACCTCAGCGGAATTTGAACTCAGAATGCAATGGCATTTTGCTCGGCATGCTAAACACACACACACACACACACACACACACACACACACACACACACACACACACACATTGATGTTTGTATTTATGTTGAGTTACAATAAAAGTAATTTTGCATTAAACTGAAGGGTAACTCAATACTATTTGTAGAGCACATATTTGCTATTTATTGTATATTTCTACAAGTAGACTGGTCAGAGTAACTTTGAACTTTTGACCTGCTAGATTTCATTGGACGTAGTTATATGTACATACTTTTTTATATGTGTGTGTTTTTATGTATGCATGTATGTGGTGTGTAAGAATATAATGTAAAAAATATACATACATACAAATGTGTGTGAGAGGTTGTGTATGTATGTGCATGCTAGTGTGTGTGTACATATGTATATTTATGTGTATGTATATGTAGGTAGGTGTGTGTGTGTGTGTGTGTAAATAGATCAACCAGATCCTTTCTTTGTATACTTCACACCACTGGATTTGAGTGTTAAATCTCTACTCTGCAAAGGCAAGCAAACACCTTTTAATAATATTCATTTGGTAGATTCAGATTCACAGAGTAAGAGAAGTCTTGGATCTTTTTTAAAACGGGGGCCACATTTTTCATTAACGAAACACTTTGAAACTTGGAACACTGGTAGAATGTGTCATATAAAACATTTTTTTCTCTTAGTCTTCTTAAAAAAAAAAAGAAATCCCTAAGTTATTCCATGTTAAAGTTGTCGTATTTCTGTAATTTCAACCAATCACTGACGTCCATTTAGCCAGCC
>NC_142929.1:11564362-11589362 GCF_046866305.1 Octopus bimaculoides | reverse complement strand
ACTGGCCCCTTCCCTATCCAAAAATTTTGAGCGTTGTGCCTAGAGTAGAAACGATTATATTCTTTTTGTCTGTTAACAGCAGCAAACATGACAATGAAGAAATATTTTAGTTAAAAAAAAAAAAAAAGGATTAGCATGCCCCAGAAAACATAGTAATCAATTCTTGAAATTCAAGAGAGTTCAGAAAAAAAAGTTAGATACTTGAAAATTATTAAATAGAAATCAAAGAAGAGAGGTAAAATTTTTAGTAATAGCATCAAACAAATATAAAGATTGTTATTTTAAAGTATTAGCACTAAAACTCAAAAGAAGTGACAAATTGAATATTAAATAAGTGGTGAAAATAAAAATCAGAAACAGTTGAGTCAATAAACATTAGCAAATGAAACTAAATGCTAGATGTAATCTGGTGTGCAGTAATCACTAAAGTTAATATGAAAAGAGTTTGGAAAGTGATAGTATTGAAATATATTAGAAATACTGCTAATTGTAGTGACAGTAGCCTGCAGTGCTATTTGCCACAATATTTACTTCAGATTATCTCTTTGTAAATGCTGATTTTGCAGAAAGGATTTATCAATAAATACGTCTGAGCAATTAATAAGTTTGCTTCGCAGTCGCATGGATCTTAGTTTGATACAACTAGTGACACCTTGGGCAAGTAAGTTTTACAAGAGCTTCAGTTTGACCAAAGCCTTGTGAGTGAAGTTTGGTTGATGGAAACTGTATGGAAACTTCTTTGTGTATCTCTATGCATGTGTGTAGGGATTAAACATGGTTGTGTGGTTCAGACATTCTTTTCACAACCACACAGATTTAGATTGTATGGCCCAAGGTGCCAAACAATATCTTTCATTTCATCTTTTATTTTTTACTTGTTTTAGTCATTAGACTATGGTCATGCTGGGGCACTGCCTTGAAGGATTTTAGTCAAACATATCGACTCCAGTACTTATCTTTTGGAGCCTAGAACTTATTCTATTGGTCAATTTTGCCAAACAACTACGCTATTGGGACATATACACACCAACACTGGTTGTGAAGCTGTGGTGGGGGAGAAACACAGACACAAAGGGACACACACACACACATGCAACAAGCTTCTTTGAGTTTCAGTCTACTAAATCCACTCACAAGGCCTTGGTCATCCCAAGGTTATAGTAGAAGATACTTGCCCAAGGTGCCATGCAGTGGGACCATGTGGTTAGGAAGCAAACTGCTTGCCTCACAGCCACACCTGTGCCCAAGTTTGACCGATATCATGTGAATAATAAGGCGACAAGCTGGCAGAAACGTTAGCACGCCGGGCAAAATGCTTAGCAATATATCATCTGCCATTACATTCAAATTCCGCCAAGGTCAAATTTGCCTTTCATCCTTTCGAGGTCAGTTAAATAAGTACCAGTTATGCACTGGGGTTGATGTAATCGATTTAATTCCTTTGTCATGTGAGCAATAACGAAATAAATATCGTGAGTGAAATTTGGCTAACAGGAACTATATAGTAGCTTGTGTGTGTGTGTGTGTGTGTGTGTGTGTGTGTGTTTCTATCTCTGCCTGTCTTTGTATTGATACTACTTGGGCTGTGGTGATTCGTCCCCACAAAAATCCAGCAGCCAGTGGTTAGATGTGTGAAGAGATAATATAAAGTACCTTGCTTAAAAACAAGTACAGGTTGGCATTTAACTTTAGAATAATTTTTACAAAGTCTTGTTCAACCCATACCAGCATGGAAAAAACATATGTAAAAACCTCGAGGATAAACACTTGGGAGTGTCAGTAAGAGATCGCAAAATCAGTGCATCAAACAAATTTTTTTTTTCTGTCCTAGTAACATCTCTTTACATCCAAATCATATTTGCCAATTGTCCTTCGTAAGATCAATAAAATAAGCTTGACAAAATACTGGGGTTGATATAAGCAACTAAAACCTGTAAAAATTGTATCTCAGTATGGCGGTGGTCCATTGACTAGAGCTAATAAAAGCATACGTTTTTTCTTTTTTTTTTGTGACAAAATTATTAACATGTAGCTTGTTGACAAACAAGTTAAAAGATGTTCAATGAACAAACATGTGGCACGTGAACGAGCTAATAAATCCTCTATGTTAAATACCATAGGAAAGACGAAAACACCACACATATTAAATAGATTTTATTGTGCCTTTGAATATTGACATTTAACGTTTTCACGTAATATTTCAGTGTTACTTTTTACTGTCAACCACTGAGTTTTACAGGTTTGGAATTTTTCCTTTTTTTTCTTTTTCTTTTTTATCCTTTTTTTTATCTGCCCCCCCCCCCCTTCTTCAAAATTACATCTAAATAATAACAGCTTAAAAGCAATATCATTATGTAACTGGAAGAACCAAACAAGGAAGATGGGTTTTTGAATCCATAAATTCTACTTAAAGTTAGTCAAGTTGCAAATTCTGACCTTTTAGGTAAGTTTAGAAATTCAGAATAGCTTTTGTTCAACAAGTAAACAGGAGAAATTGTCCAGTTTTAAATACATATATATGGTTTTTTATGCATTATTATCTATTTATTTTACACTAGCCAAAATGCTTAGTGGCATTTCATCTGTCTTTATGTTCTAAGTTCAAATTCTACCAAAGTCGACTTTGCCTTTCATCCTTTCAGGGTTAATTAGATAAGTACCAGTTAAACACTGGGGTTGATGTAATTGACTCGTTTCCTCTTCCAAAATTTCAGGCCTTGAGCCAATAAAAGAAAAACAAAATTATTATTTTTTTATTGCATGATGCTGCATTGAATTAGGAAGCATGGCTGTGTGGTTAAGAAACTTGCTTCCCAACCACATGGTTCTGGGTTCAGTCCTGCAGAGTGGCACTTTAGGCAAGTGTCTTCTAGTATAGCCTCAGGCTGTCCAAAGCCTTTGCACATGGTTTTGAATGATGACAACTGGAAGAAGGGCATTGTATATGTAGATTTGGTAGGTAGAAACTGAAAGAAGCCTGAATGAAGATGGCAAGCTGGCAGAATCTAAGCATGCCAGGCGAAATGTTTAGCGGTATTTCGTCTGCCATTATGTTCTGGGTTCAAATTCCACCGTAGTCGACTTTGCCTTTCATTCTTTCAGGGTCGATAAATTAAGTACCAGTTATGCACTGGGGTCGATGTAATCGACTTAATCCCTTTATCTGTCCTTGTTTGTCCCCTCCATGTGGGCAATAACGAAATAAGAAACTGAAAGAAGCCCGTCGTGTCTATACACATGTGTCTGTGTTTGCTTTTGCATCTGTGCTTGTCCTCCACCCCCCATCACCCACCGCTTGATAACTGGTGCTTGTGTAATTTATGTCCTTGTTACTTAGTGGTTTGGTTAAAGAGACTGATAGAATAAATAGCGAGTTTAGAAAAAATATAAGTATGCATTCAATTCATTCAACTAAAAAATTCTTCAAGGTGGTGCACCAGCACATCCGCACTCTAATGGCTAAAACAATATGAAATGTTGAAAGGCTATCAAATGCTTAAATTTCATTAGAAAATTAGTTTACATATCATTACTATTATGTTAAACTGTTGTATGTCCAAATTTGGCCAAATGTGTTTTATTTAATATTTATTTTTGCTTGCAATTGCCAGTTCTTTTGGTCAGTCGTATCTACAGCTGCTTCAGATGCCAAGATATCAAAAATTGTCAAAATGTAGTACACTGGTTTTTTTATGGAATGGTGAAAATATCTTTTCGTATCTTGAAAAAGCAACGTTTTGGACTTATAATACTTTTGCATAATAGCAACAATATATATATATATATATATATATATATATATATATACATATAGCTGGTTCTTTTGGTCAAACTATCGTATCTCCAGCTGCTTCAGATGCCAAAATATCAAAAATTGTCTCAAAGTGCAGTACAACGATTTTGCTATGGAATGGTGAAGCTATTTTTCATTTCCTGAAAAAGCCACATTTTAGACTTATGGCACACTTTTGCATAATAATAACGATATAAATTTAGTTATAGTCTTTTACAGTCATAGGCAACCTTTCTTGAGAAGTATGCTGCATGAGACATGGCTCATCATTGGGCAAGCCGCACTACTAAAAAATTCAAAGTTATTTTTCATTAGGTGAGCCATTCAGAAAGTCCCACAGGCCAGTTTCAGCCCATGACTGGTCTATTGAAATAGAGTTTTGAACACAAAAAGAATAACAAACAAATAATTACCCATTATAGGCGTTGGTGTGGCTGTGTGGATAAGCACAGGTGTGACTATGGATAGGTGCAGGCATGGCTGTGTGGTAAGAAATTTGCTTCTCAAACATATGGTTCCAGGTTCAGTCCCACTGTGTGTCACCTTGGGCAAGTGTCTTCTATTATAGCCTGGGGCCTTGTGAGGGGATGTGGTAGATGGAAGCTGAAAGAAACCCACCTGTCATATATATATATATATATATATATTAATATATTTATGCATGTGTGTCTGTGTGTCAGTGTTTGTCTCCTATCACTGCTTGACAACAGGTGCTAGTGTGTTAACATCCCTGTAACTTAGTAGTTTGGCAAAAGAGACTGATAGAATAAGTACAAGGCTTAAAAATAAATAAATAAATAAATAAATAAATAAATGAATATATAAGTACTGGGGTCAATTTATTTGACTTAAAATTCAAGGCGTTGCCCAAGCATGGCTGTAGTCTGTCTAATGACTGAAACAAGTAAAAGAGATAAATAAAAAAAAATTGTTCAAGTCAAAAATATTTCTATATATATTTTGTTCTGCTAATGATCTGGTTCCATATTTTTGACTAAACCAATCTATTTATTGCATGTATCTGTTACATAAACATTTAGCGTGTATCGTTTGTACTATCATATGAAAGTGTATAATCCAATGTTTGAAATTATCAAGTATCATCTGTTTAATTATAACAATTTGAACCAAATATTTACAAGATAGATTTTTCTTATTATTACTGTATATAAAAGACAGTATAAAAATAGATATCCTCAATAAACACTTTTATAAATATCATTGAATTAAGGGCTAGACGTGTATCTGTCAATATGCCAATTCCGAGTTTTCATTAATTTGCTATTTAACTATCTCTGAAGATGTTTATCTTGTCACAGTTCACTTCAGCACTTATAGAATATTCAAATTTCTCACCAACAATTGATTTTCAGCTCAATCAGACCATTCAAAAATAATTGGATGTATTATTTTTATTTTCAAAATTCGTATTTCACTGCTTTGTGTTGTTAAATGAATGTAATCACATATATCTATTTGGAATTAAGAGACAACAGGTTTCCAGAAGCTTTTCTTTGTGGTGCATGAAGTTAATACTAACATACACACACGCACACGCACGCGCACACACACGCATACACACACACACGTACACACACACATACACACACATGAAATTAGGCACACAAATATATATAATTATTCATAGACACACACACACACACACACACACACATATATATATGTCTTTTATCTTTTATTTGTTTTAGTCATTAGACTGTGGCCATGCCGGGGCATCACCCTGAAGAATCAATTAGTACTGGGGTCAAATGGATTGACCCCAGTACTTATATTTTTTTGTCAAGTATTGGTGGGGGACAAAGACAGATACACACACACACACAAGTGCTTGCACAAACACACACATACATACACTCACATAATATATATGTATAGATAGACAGACAGACAGACAGACAGATAGATAGATATGATGGGTTTCTATTAGCTTCTGTCTGCCAAAACCACTCACAAGAATTTGGTCGGTCCAAGGCTATAGTACAAGACACCCACCTAAGATGCCATGCAGAGGAGCTAAACCTGGAACCATGTGGTTGGGAGTTAAGAGTGTGTACAGCATCCACTTTTCCATACTATCATGCATTAGACAAGACTTACTGAGACAATTTTTCTATTGCAGGATGTCCTTCCTGCAACAAACTTCCAAATGGATCCAAGTTAAGTCCTTCTTCCTCTGCTCTTTTGGATGAGGAACAGCTCAACAAGTTTTAGTAGCATTTGTCACATGTTATTTTTAAATATTTTCAAAAGAAAATGGTAAGTTCTTAAATCTGACATGACACCATTACTGAGTACCCCCCCCCCCCAGATAATTCAAAAGCTTACGTAGATTTTTGACTCCAGGAGGAAATATAATCAAGGAGCATCTGGTAAGAGAATCAGCAACAATAATTCCATGTGATTGCCTGATGATGGCAATTGTGTAATGTAAAATGGCCCCCAAAATAAAAAAGATTTGCCATTTCCTTGCACTTTCTATGATAGACATAGATTCCTTTTCAAAAGGCAATGAATTTCATTCTGGGTGAGAAAGTTTTCTGTGGAATTACTTGAAAAATTGTTGTAACACAAATCTTAGTGTTAACATACAATGAAACTTCAGGTAAGACAGGTAAGAAAGAGGCATTAGCTATTCAAGTCTTAAGCAAATGAATAGTATCTAGATATCCACTTTTTGTAAGAGAAAATCTAGGATTTAGTAGAGGTTTTAATTCCTAGAAAGAAGGTATCTATTTATGGCAGTAATGAAACAAGCCCTATAGCTGTTGTAGTGGATTAGCATTTCTAGGAATCAATCAAATGATTTCAATCTTACTGAATCAGTTTACAGACAATAATTTTCTATTTTGTGTCCTTGGTAACAAATGGATGTTTGGCAGAGAAGATTATTGGCATTCATTGTTCAGTGTAATGTTGAAGTTTCTTAGTAACTGAAATAAATTGAACCAAGTTCCCATCATGTTCCTTATTAGTTTTTTTTTTTTTTTCAATGACAATAACATCATCTAAATGCACTTGAACTCTTTTGATATCATTGTCATAAATTTTACCATCCATCACTCTTTGAAAAGCACTTATGGCATTAGTCTCATGGAAGGGTAACCTTGTAGGCAAGAATAAGCATCCGTCAGCTTGAAATTCAGTATATTTCTTACCACCATTGAGGAATGGAATCATATAGCATGTTGTTTTTAGATCCAGTTTGATGTAGAATTTATTGTAGGAAACAGAATGCATGAGATCTTCGGTGTTAGAAAGTAGACAGGCATCTAGAATGCATCAATAATTTACCTAGTGTGGATTATTGATAAGAAAACATTGTAACACTTATTGCTCATGTTCACCACAAAAAGACTGAGGAAGGACTCAGCAATGGCATCCAAAAGATGATTCATCATCATCATCATCATCATCATCATCATCGTTTAACATCCGCCTTCCATGCTGGCATGAGTAGGGTGGTTTGACAAGAGCCAACCAAGTAGAAGCCTGCATCAGACTTCTGCAACTGTTTTGGCAGGATTTTTACAGCTGGATGCCCTTCCTAACACCAATCACTCAGCAGAGTGGACTTCGTGCTTTTTATGTGGCACAAGCACAGGCAAGGTCAGTTTTGGCAAGGTTTTTACAACTGGATGCCCTTCTGAACACCAACCACTTTACAGTCATGGCAGATACCGGTGTCATGCAAATGGCATCCATGCTGGTGGTAGATAAAAGTACCTATTACATCCTCGGAGTGGTTGGCATTAGGAAGGGCATCCAGTCATAGAAACCACACCAAAACAGACTGGAGTTTGGTGCAGCCTTTCAGCATGCCAGCCCAGTCAAACCGTCCAACCCATGCCAGCATGGACAACGGACGTTAAATGATGATGAAGATGTAACAAAAAAAAAAGAAAAAAGAAAATGAAGAAGGGCCACCAACAAAGGAACAAATCAAAGAAAAGTGAGTGAAAATGATCTTAAAAGTTTCAATATAACAGTTATCTCTTTTATGAAAAATATGTCTTGGAATTAAAGTGGAACAATGTAATTTATACAAGCATTTAAATTCACTGCTAAAAAAAAAAAAAAAAAACCATGAGTGAGAAAGTAAATAAAGAATTGTTTGTAATACTGAAAGCTGCAGAAATAATCTATTTAATTTGAGTTGGCAAGTCTTGTGGTAATGTTGCAATTGAGATGTGCTTGGATCCATACTCATCTATGAAACTGGCCGTACTACCCAAAGTGAGTAAATTATCAATACATTTGTTAGCCATACATGTGCTGATAGCATCTTTTTTAATGAAGCTGTCATTGGGAATATCTATGGCAGTATTGTAGCTAAGGTAATCTGCAATATGGCTGAAGATGAAGTTGGGAAGCTAAGTGATATTTGTTGTTCAGATGCGAATGGGAGAATTCAGTAAGGAATTTTACAAACATAGTTTCCAGTGAGTGTTCATTCTTTTTTGTTTTTTAAGAGTATGTGATGATCTGAGGGAGATTTGGCTGCTATTTTTAGCAGCTTAAGTGATCATGCAAACACCAACTTCGGATCTTTTTTAAAATGGGGGCCACATTTTTCATTAACGAAAAACTTTGAAACTTGGAACACTGGTAGAATGTGTCATATAAAACATCTTTTTCTCTTAGTCTTCTTAAAAAAAAAAAAGAAATCCCTAAGTTAGCAAATAAAACGAAGGTATGGAGATTAAATACGCTTTACATCGCTTAATCAGCCAAAGGAGTAAATGTAAACAACTGAATACTTGTCAGTGATTGGTTGAAATTATCGAAATAAGACAATTTTTTACATGAAATAAATTCGAATACAAAAATATTTTTCTGTTCTATAACACAAAATAGATAAGTATACGAAGTTTGAAAGTCTTTCTGTACCAAAAACACTATGTAAAACATTAATGAAAAATGTGGCCCCCGTTTTAAAAAAGATCCCCAACTTCTTATCTCAGAGACTCGTTTAAGAGATAAGTGACATTGCTGTGACACGGCACTGTGGTCAGAATAAGAATCTGCAAGCTTTAGATAGTATTGATTTGACCACCTGCAACTATTGCGAGCCAAATATTGCAGATTAGAACATTCAAGGTTGAATAAAACCATGAACAAAAGATGAAGAATGAAGCAATGCAAAAATTTATATATGAAATATATTAGAAATTTTTTTAGAAATTTATAGATCATCTAAGAAAGGACATCAAATGATTAAGATTATGAAGACAAGATGTGTGTAGAGCTTCATAAATATATATGTGAGTGTGCGTGTGAGTGTATGAATATACATGTATGTATAAATGTGCATACATATGTGTAAATATATATATATGTGTATGTATATAAATATATATTTTAACTTCTGTAAAATATATATACATGTATGTACATGTATATAAGTATTTATGTACACACATACATACATATAAATGTATGTATGTGCACCTAAATATCTTAACTCTTTAAAATATATATGTGCGTATATAAGTATATATGCACGCACACACACATGCATATATAAATGTATATATAAATATAAACATATATATTTATATATATATATATATATATATATATATATATGTATATATGTTTGTTTATATATTTATATGTGTGTATGTGTGTGTTTGGATATTTAAGCATGTAGATATGTATATACGTATGTATGTGCTTAAATGCATGTACACATAAATACATGAATATACTAGGTGTGTATGTATGTATATATATATATATATGTGTGTGTGTGTGTATGTGTACATATATATATATATATATATATATATATATATACACACACACACACACACACATACACACATTCACATATATAGCAGCAAAGAGCATCTCCAAAATACATGAAAAAACATCCAATGTTTGGAACAAAACTTTTAGTATTAATAACTAGAGATAAAATACAAATTCTGTTTTTCTTCCTTTTAAATTTTATGACGTTTTCTCCACTAATTCTATGTTGAATTACAAAAAAAAAAAAAAAAAAAAATTATTCATTGCTGCAAATTTAAAAATCAACAATATTTCTAAAGCAAATTTATTTCATTCTTTTTTTTTTTTCCCAAGTATTTTCAAATTGTTTGGAATTGAAATTGAAACCATGCTTATATGGTGACTGCTATTTGCTTCCTTGTATATGAAAGGTTTGCGCTTTTGCTACCTTGCTTTTCAAATTGTAGAATGGTTTAACATTTTTTTTTTTAACTTCTTGACTTTAGAATGTAAATATTATTTAATTTTTTTTTTTTTTTTTTAGTACAAGCCATCATTTTCTGCTATCTTTGAAAGCTTTTGGGGGTTTGATTTGTAAGCAATCATTGAATGTATCTTTTCATTTAATTTTTTTTTTTCTTTTCCATTCTTATTACTTTAAAAGAGATTGCTGATTTGTCTTTATTATCCTGAGCTTTTAGTCTTCATTTATTCATCTTTCTAAACATGCATGTCTCTTACATTCAAATGGATTACTCTTTAAAAAATATTATTTTTCAAAATTATTTATATTTTTTTTTCATATTTATATTACTACTTTTTATAGAATTTTTTTCAAACATTTTTTTTTATTTTAGAGATTTCTTCTGATTTTAATTTTTTTTTAAAGAAAATAATTTTAAAGCAGCTATTCATAAATATGAAGGAGCTATTACAGGCTGCTAATGCAATTCAAATGAAATAAATATTGACAAATTTCGAGAGATTTTGATATTTATGTTTAAAAAGTTTGTGTTAACTGCATTATTAATAAGTTGTACAAGACTAAAATAATTATTTATGATGAATAAATTTAAACAAAAAGATTTAGTTTGAAAGCATTAAGTAAATACAATATTGTTTTCATAAAATATTTTAAATGAATCATAATAAAAATAACAATTATTATAACAAATGCTAAAAAATAGATATATATTTCTCATTCAAAGAGCATATGAAAACATAAAAAAGAATAATTATGGAATGATGAAATTTCAGAAATTTTAAAACATTAGTCTACAAGTTTTCAACAGAAGAAAATGTATAATTAGATCTTTGAAACTAGCTTTTTTTCTTTCAAACTGAAGCTGAATGCATTATGAAGAAACATTATGAAATAAAACAGATATACATTGATAAAAATTCAAGTTTGGTAATTGTAGTAAAATTTAATTTTCTGTAAAAGTTAATGAGAAACTGTGCCAAACAATAATGCTGTAATATTTTGATAAACTCTTTACAAAGCATCTTAGAATTTACAGTTTTCAGAAGTGTATTATGTTTTATTCAAGAATTATATTTTGTTTCATTCATGCTGAGGCACCAGCTTGAAGGATTTAATCAGAAAAATTGTCCCCAGTCATTTGTTTCTTTTTTTTTTTTTTGAGCAGTTATTCTGTTGGCCTCTTTTGCCAAACTGCTAAGTAATGGGGACTAAACAAACAAACCAACACCAGTTGTCAAGTAGTGGTAGAGGACAAACACACACACACACACACACACACACACGCATGCACACACACGCACATACACACACACACATATACATATATATAGTGGTTGGCATTTGGAAGGGCATCCAGCTGTAAAAACCCTGCCAAAACAGACACAGAAGTCTGGTGCAGGCTCCTGCCAGGCCGGCTCCTGTCAAACCATCCAACCCATGCCAGCATGGAAGGCAGACATCAATGATGATGATGATGATGATGATGATGACGATGATGATGATGATGATGATGATGATGATGATGATGATGGTATAAGTGCACTCTGTTGGTTACGATGATGAGGGTCCCAACTGATACAATCAACGGCTTAGCTCGCTTGTGAAATTAACCTGCAAGCGGCTGAGCGCTCCATGGACATGTATATCCTTATCGCAGTTCTCAAGGAAATTCAGCATGACATAGAGTGCGACAAGGCTGGCCCTTTGAAATACAGGAACTGCTCATTTTGGCCAGCTGAGTGGACTGGAGCAACATGAAAATAAAGTGTCTTGCTCAAGGACAATGCATCGCTGGGAATTGAAATTATGACCTTACAATTGTGAGCTGAATATCCCAACACACACACACACACACACACACACACACACACACACACACACACACACACACAGTTCTTTCAGTTTCTGTCTACCAAATCTGCTTACAAGGCTTTAGTTAGCTAGGGGCTTTAGTAGAAGATATTTATCCAAGGTGCCACGAAGTGGAACTGAACTCAGAACCTTGTGGTTGGGAAACAAGCTTCTTAAGACAACAACAATGCTACGAAGCAACCGTGAAGCAACTATGAACTTCTTCCAAAACATTAGACCGTTTACTATTTTTATCTCCACTTGTAACATTGATCAAGTTCTCTTAATAGATTTTATGATAACACAGTTCTTAGTATATCTCTTCTGATTTAGTGTTTTTTAGTGTGTGAGTAGTAGCTGTACTAATTTTCTAAATGTCATTCAACCTCTGGAGGTCTCTATTTGCATTACATAAAATTATCAATGATAAAAGCTACCTTGTCAATGTTCTCTGTCATAAAAGATTCTTATTACATTTATTAAAATCCTCTTCAGCTTCACCTCCATCAGTCAGTATTATCATCTGTTACAAGCTGCTGGTAGTGTTGTAGTCCACTTGCTACACTTGATTATAAATGTGAAATCTGACCGATGATATTTCTTGCACTTTTGAAATTATTCCAATTCTCTTTTTATCTCTTTTACGCGTTTCAGTCGTTTGACTGTGGCCATGCTGGAGCACCGTCTTTAGTTGAAGAAATCAACCCAGGGACTTACTCTTTGTAAGCCTAGAACTTGTTCTATCAGTCTCTTTTGTCGAACCACTAAGTTTCAGGAACATAAACACACCAGCATCGGTTGTCAAGCGACGGTGGGGGCAGGGACACCCCCCACACACACACATACAGACACACACACATAAAGACACAGACACATACAAATATACACATAAAGACACACACACATAAATATATGTATACATATATATATATACATATATATATATATATATATATATATATATATATATATATATATATATATATATATATATATATATATATATATATATATATATATATATATATATATATATATATAGGTAAAGCAAATTTTAGAGGCAATACTTGATAGTTGCAAGCACCTATATATGCCAGATAGAGGCCGAGGTGAAAGAATAAATTAAAAACGTAAAATTAAAACAGAACACAAAGGATTCCATGATACACGCTTGAATCCTTTGTGTTGTTTTAATTTTACATTTTTAATTTATATATATATATATATATATATATATACGATGAGCTTCTTTCAGTTTCCATCTGCCAAATCCACTCACAAGGCTTTGGTCTGCCCAAGGCTATAGTAGAAGACACTTGCTCAAGGTGCCATGCAGTGGGACTGAACCAGGAACCATGTGGTTGAGAACCAAGCTTATTACCCACATAGCTACTTTCATGCTAATAGTCATTATTTTTTAATAGTTCTTTCTTTCTTTTTTATTTGTATGTATATCTATGCATGAGTAATTTATTCATTGCATGCTGTCTATTATGTGAAGGTATGTAGCTTAATGGTGAGTATGTATAGGATTGATGATCTCACATGGTCAAAAGTTTGATTCTTAAGCTGGGTGGGCAAGTTTTGTTTTTGAACAAAAAACTTCATGTCAGTCACATTGCTGTAGTTCCCTCTGCTGAAAATGGGTGGCAGCAACAGAGTTAACCATGTGACAAGTTGACCTCCCATTCAGAGTAGGGGACGGGGTGCATTGTACACTAGGTAACTGATAAGCCATAGAAAGTGGGATAGGCTCCAGTTTAATGAGCCTGTAAGGCTCCTGACAGACCCAAGAAGATAAGAAAGTATTCTTTATTATTTTCATGCTTATGTTTTGTTTGTTGATTGTGTGAGGTAGGCACCAGCTTATAAATTATATTTTGTAGATCTTGACTGGGGAAAAGAACAAGGAAGTTGTTTATTTTCTTATGGATATATTTTATCTTCTATCTTTTACTTGTTTCAGTCACTAGTCTGAGGCCATGCTGGGGCACTGCCCTGAAGAATTTCAGTCCAATGAATCGACCATGATAATAATTTTTTTTTAAAGCTTGATACTTACTCTATCAGTCTCTTTTGCTGAACTGCTTCGTTATGGGGACATGTGTGGTAAGAAACTTGCTTCCCAACCACATGGTTCTAGGTTCAGTCACGCAGTGTGGCATCATGAGAAAGTGTCTTCTACTATAGCCTTGTGAGTGGATTTGGCAGACAGAAACTGAAAGAAGCCCATCATATATATATATATATATATATATATATATATATATATATATATAATAAATAAATATATATATATATAATAAATATATATATATAATAAATATATATATATATATATATATATATAATAAATTAGAGAGATTCAATTGACAATCAAATAATTTATTTGTTATGAATTGGATGTTTTACACACCCATTTGAAGGAATTCCTGTCCTTGGTTTATTACTTCATCATCATCATCGTCATCATTTAACGTCCGTTGTCCATGCTGGCATGGGTTGGACGGTTTGACTGGGCTGGCACGCTGGAAGACTGCACCAGACTCCAGTCTGATTTGGCATGGTTTTCTACTGCTGGATGCACTTCCTGACACCAACTACTCTGAGAGTATAATGGGTGCTTTTATGTGCAACCAGTACGATCATGATAGATCGCTAACCACTACACACATTATTTTTCTCTGACTGGCCTTCGTGCGGGTGACACGTAATAGCACCCACTACACTCTCTGAGTGGTTGGCGTTAGGAAGGGCATCCAGCTGTAGAAACTCTGCCAAATTAGATTGGAGCCTGGTGTTGCCATCCGGTTTCACCAGTCCTCAGTCAAATCGTCCAACCCATGCTAGCATGGAAAGCGGACGTTAAACGATGATGATGATGTTTCTCTCCTTGTTTCTTTCTATGTTCTTTTCTGTGGAAGAGCGTAGGCTCGAAATGTTAAAGACTTTTTCAATTCCTGAGCATTATACTAATACACCTGTTTGTTTCCTACACCACCTGTCTTCGTCTTTTGTTTTTTTGTGAATTCTCCCTATATATATGTGTGTGTGTGTGTGTGTGTGTGTGTGTGTGTGTGTGTGTGTGTGTGTGTGTGTGTGTGTGTATGCATGTATGTATGTATGTATATATGTATGTATGTATTTGTGTATTTGTGTTTGTCCCCCCCCCACCCACCATCACTTGGCAACCGTTGTTCATGTGTTTAAATCCCCATAACTTAGCAGTTTGGCAAAAGACACCAATAGAATAAGTACTAGGCTTACAAGGAATAAGTCCTGAGGTTGATTTGTTTGATTAAAATTCTTCAAGGTGATGGTCCAGCATGGCCACAGTCTAAAAACTGATACAAGTAAAAGAACTTACAGATCCAAAATATGAAATATTTAATCAATGACAAACCAAATTTGGCTGTGTGGTAAGAAGCTTGCTTACCAACCACATGGTTCCGGGTTCAGTCCCACTGCATGGCACTTTGGGTAAGTGTCTTCTAATATAGCCTCAGGCTGACCAAATCCATGTGCAAGGATTTGGTTGGCCTAGTGTTATAGTAAAAGGCATTTCCCCAAGGGGCCATGCAGTGGGACTGAATGCAAAAACTAGGAATCAGGAAACAAATTGCTTACCACACAGCCATGCTTGCACCTATTCACTTACAAACCTAAAATAATGTATTCTAGTTTAACTTCATATTAAACAGTGTTATCCAATGTAACATGTTATATTACAATGTAGTAGAGATTTTCAGATTTTTTATTTAATTTTTCATGTACATTTAAGTTAGTTACTATTTCAAGCAATATATCTTGAATAGAAATAATTAATATTTCTTTTGGTTTGATTCATTGTTTTTTTTTTCTTTATCAGTTTTACTTGAAAAATAGTTGTTTATGAATTATTATTTTTCTGTTTGCTGACAAAGTGAGTCATCTAAGAAAGGTCAATTGACTATAGAGCTAAATGTTCTTCCAATATGATAGATTGTTTGCTGACATTTTTCTATACATCTAATTATTTATAGTTATATTGCTAAAATATTCTGTTGCTATGGTTTAAAAGGAACATTTTCCAACTATTTAATTACATCATTTGGATTTGAAGCAAGCTATAAGAAGCTGACTCGATGATGCTTTTTTAGAATATAGTCCAGTGTCACGATGTTTTGAGCTCACTTGCTGCTCAAATCAAGTTCGGCTGATATGGAATTTGGCTTATAAAATAGTTGTTCCAAGTGCAGTAGCTTCGTCTCATCCTTGGTGTCTCTCTATGCCACAGAATCTCAAACGACATGTCAGGACAATACCAGTAGCAGCCAACTTTGAAGACCAAGTCCAGCAGTACAGGCTACAGTGATTTGGGTCATGTTTGCAGGATGAGCGCTGGAAGACTACCACACCAACATTTGTGGCGGCAGTGATCCATGTACTGGTTAGTTAATCCAGCACAGAGCACCGAAGACATAAGCAAAGCAAATTGAGGAAGGCCTGAAGTTACATCTGTGTAACTTAGCAGTTCGGCAAAATAGATCAATAGAATAAGTATATTTATTATTGCTGCTGGGTACTGGTGTGCCAACCATTCTAAAGTCGGATAGGTTGTAAGTTGATGACTTGTATGTGTGGATATATATATATATATATATATATATATATATATATATATATATATATATATATATAT
Organism: Octopus bimaculoides; assembly: GCF_046866305.1. Lineage (NCBI taxonomy): Eukaryota > Metazoa > Mollusca > Cephalopoda > Octopoda > Octopodidae > Octopus > Octopus bimaculoides. The sequence continues at coordinate 11,572,802 of NC_142929.1, read as the reverse complement.
ATATATATATATATATATATATATATATATGTATATATATATATATGTATATATATAAATCCATGTGTGATGTCTCCATGTTTGTGTTTGTTTCCATCACTGCTTAACAACCAATCTGATTTGTTTATCTCCCTGAAACTTAGCAGTTTGGCTAGAGAGCAATAGAATAAGTACTGGGATTAAAAAAATTAAGTACTTGGTTTGATTCATCCAACATAAATCCTTCAAGGAACTGCTCCAGCATGACCATTGTCCAATGACTGAAACAAGTAAAAGATAAAAGAGAGATATTTCAAAGCTGATTATACCAACCAATAAAGTTACACATTAATTGGTTAAAAACAGAATTCCTATTATTTCAAGTTTTTTTTTACCTTTAACCAATCAGCAGCAATATCACAGGGCTATGATGACCTCCAATAAAACAATTGACCAATCACAATTGCCATATTATGTAGTCAAAGACCGAGATGTTATCTGCAGATAACACATCCTGAGAGAAAGCTATCCAATTTTCATCAAATTCTTGTGTAGTGCATGTCGTTTCTTTAACAAAAGACAATTTTATTGCTTTTAATAATGACAGCTCCAAACACTCTGTTGGTTTCACAAAAAGTGCCTGAAATTCAATTGCAAAGAGAACAAAGCTATCATGAAAACTGTGATGGGAATTAATTTTTGGAATGATCTTACAACACAGCCACCAGGAAAATCATCACTCCAGCTTGCAATGAGTATGATTTGTATAATTACAATAACATAAATCTATTTGTGACATTTTCATTATGAAAGTTTAAAGGAAATATATAAATAATATACACCATGTTCTAAAATTAACAGATTCTAGAATAATTATAGAGGTTATATTGCTAAATGTGATGTATATGTTGCTCATGTTGTTGTTTAGTTCCAGACTAGTCCCGGTCAAGCAGAAATTCCTGTTGTGATCATTTTATTTTTCTCTATTATCAATACCTACATTCCAATAAATCAATATTTAAAATAGTTGAATGAGATTTTAGGGAGATTTGACTGCATTTTCAAACAGATTGAATAACCATACAAAGGTTCCCTTGATTGGTGGTGGCTGTTGTGATGGTAATAGTGGTTGGTGTACATAAGTTAGTGGTGGTGTTGGTTGTTTACAATCAAATTTCTGTCACAATCTGCTACGAAATCAACAAATTGTTTCCAGCAGTCATTATTAAATGCAACAAAATTGTTTTTTCTCATAGGAATGACATGCATAGCACAAAAATTTTTTCAAAGACTGGACAGCTTTCTCCTAGAGTATGTTATCTGCAAACGACATCTTGGTCCTCAATCACATAATGCAGCAACTGTGATTGGTCAATTACCTTATCAGGGTCATCATGGATGATACTGATTGGCTAAATGTATTGACTTTTCTACTAAAATGTGTAAAGCCAGAAATAATACAAAATCTTTGTTTTTTGAAAAATCAATGTGTTTTTACATTCTAAGTTCAAATATTGCTGAGGTGGATTTTAACCTTTCACCATTTCAAGGTCAATAAAATATGAACCATTTGAATACTGAGGTCAATGTAATTGATTTACTCCCTTCCCCAAAATTGCTGGCCTTGGGCCAAAATTTGAAGCTAATTTGCAACTTTTCAAATTATCAGATAAGAATTAAATTGTTCCCACATTATTACACAAAATCCTGGAAATAAACACATAAATAGCTCATATCCTATGGCCTATAAAATGCATGCATATGTATGCACGTGTGTTTGTGCATATTTGGAACTAATCTTGTTATATATAGCAATGCTGTGTTTATTGTTCATGTTACTTTTTTTCCTGCTTGAATTTACAGTTGATCAAATTAAAGGGGATATTGATTGATTGGCCAGATTGTCAAAAGTTTGGGCCTTTCTACTCATGCTGAACATTTGTATACACCTGATATATTTATCTGTCTACAGTGTAAATGCCTTTTAACCCTTTAGCATTTAAACTGGCCATGGCCAGCCTAAATATTCCACCTGTTTTATGTTCAAACCAGCCAAATCCTGTCTCTCACCCCTACACTATAATGTCATTCTAAAAATATCCAATCACACAATCAAAATCTCAAAGCTACAAGTTAATGCAGGATTAATTTAAAACAAAATGAACGAATAAGCATTACATTGGATAGAGTAATCTGAATAAATCTAAGATATTGTTAAAAACTTGTGGTTTCATGATGGGAAGCAAATTAGAAATAAATCTTCTCCCACCCCTGGATAAATTGAGTCTGTTGCAGATAATATTTCTTGTTAACATGGTGCCTATTCCCAATATTTGGAAGACTAGATCAGAGTAATATAAAGCTAACTTTCTAAAAACAATAAATAAAAAAAATTAAATGTTTGTAGCAGATTAACAATCATGAATCTATGAACAGGCAACCTACTATTGTATCTATTTGCTATTTTCACTCTGCAGAAGAGTCTACAATGTGCCATTGATCAAGACTTTGGCTCTCAAGGGTCCATGTAACCTCACATATAAAAGTGCCATGTGGGTGTGCATGATCTCACTGCTTTAAATTTAAAAGCATTTGGCAATTGATAAGAAAGGTAATTTCAACTTTGGCCGATTTTGAACATGGAGTGTAAAATAAACATTATAAGACACTGAAGGCTGCAGTTCCAATCAACTCACTCTCACAGCAAAGTTGTAATAGAAATATTAATTTCTTCTGATATATTACTTTTAAAATTATTAAAAATTTTATTATTGCTTGTTAGATAAGAAAAGATTTTTCCATATAATTATGATGGAATGCTTTCACTGAAATGCAAACCCTTTCAGACAAAAGGTTTTGTACCATAAAACCAAAGGTGATCTCAACAATGTAGGTATCTAATTAGTTTTTAATCTGAAAACAGAAATTATTGCTACAGACCGTTGTGCAAGTCATTTTATTTCATTTTATTTTAGCTCTTAGTCAGAAGCATCTATCGGGTTTCATAATATTCCTTGTTCTTTTCTCAAATGAATAAAAGCAGGATTATGTTTTCAACTATAAAAGAATTTCTCTTTTTTCAACCAAATTTTAATTTGTAGATTTTTATGCTTGTTTTTTAAAATTTTAAATTACTTTTGAAATGTTTTCATTTATTCTAAATATATAAAGTTTAGAAACATTGTTTTATAGTTTTCAGCTACATCAATAGAATTATAATGAAAAAAAAAAATGCAGTTTGATTTTATTTTCATTTTATTTTTATCAATCAATATTGGAGCAGACTATTGGTTTGTAACATAAATCAAGGTAGTGATGAATCCCATCCGCTAATCAATTATTTTATTTTCCTGATTAATATACTTTTTCGTGGTAACAGCAGTTGTAGACTGGGTCAGAATAAAAAACAACAGCATTACTTTGGTTTGTTTGCCATAAAATTGTTCAAATAGATTGACTTATGACACAAGATTATTGTATTTTCTAATGAGATACATTAATTAAAGCTTATTCTTTTGTTTTGTTTATTTATCCATCTATTTTAAATATTCATCTGCAGCAGAGTTGCGAAAATGGCTAACTCTCTAAAATGCTGTATTTGACGCTGCCCTCATCTAGATTAAAAATCTGTTTACTACGTACTTCACATTTTTTCTATCTAAAGTCAGTAGAATAAGAACCATCAGCCAAGTTAAGTGAACAACCATTTTCCAGTTACATTACATCTCAGTTAACTTCCTTTTTTTTTTTTTTGAGAGAGAGATACAGCAGCTATGACTAAAGAGGCTTGTCAATCTGCCTCATGGTCCTTGCAGACAAAGTGGAAAAGGTATTGCCCCAGAGGAAGGTGAGAGAGATATGCTGGAACAACCACTCTAACTCACAGGGCTTGCACTTGCAGACAGCCATCTTTGCCCGGATAGCAGTGAGCAGAGATATAGTCCAGGGACCAAGAATACCAGAGATCTCCACTGCCACAGGCTTGACCACAAATCTGTCAGAGTGGCTAATATATTGATATTTTGCCCTTCTTTGTTTGACAAGCAGTGAAGCCTGGGCAGGCAACCATGAAATTTTAATTTTATCGAGTGAAAAATAATCTGTATTTATCATTATTTATGTTAAACTTTCAATTGTTTTTCATTTAACTAGATTTGTACTGAAATTTTGTATCCTATAAATACTGACCTTGGTTTTGACCTCCAATACTAACAAAATAAGTTGCAATGATGGATCAGGGTTGATTTCTTTAGCAGAAATCAGTTTTGTATTTTAATAAGAAATAATAACTGCAAAAATGATTTTAAAAAAATGCTTTTCACAAATTAGTTTAATTTTTCAAATACATTTAACTTCAGATTTCTTAAGAAGATATCTGCAGTTAAATGTTAGACACATATGTTTAAAGCCATTAAAAACAATTTTACTAGATCTCGAAAAATAATTTCAAATGTTTAGCCTTTTAAAAACTATTTTAGTGCCCTAGCATGGTCATAGCCAAATAGCTATAATCAATAAAAGAAGGGAAAATTTATTACAAAGAAACCAGTACTTCCTTACTTTTGCATAAGAATATTTTTCATTGTAGACCAGTCAACAATTACTGTTACTACAAGAACTGTATCAATTAGAAAAGAAAGATAGTTAAGTAGCAGATGGTATTCTAACTATTATACATTTTGTGTCATAAACAAAATTTGTTAACAATAATATATTTTGTTTTACAATTTTTAGTTAATGTGTCTACTGTCACCTAACGCCATAAAAATATGATGAATGTATGATGATAAATTAAAAAGAAAAACACTGAAACAAAATCAATTACATAAAAAACAGGAAGTCAAAATATATATTAAGGATACAAAAAGAAAAAAAAATTATTGTTATTACATGCAGAAATTGCAAAGAATGTGATAATTTGAACAGGCAGCAGTCAATTTTATAATGCTTTAAGAATCTGTCCTATAAATAAATATTTTGAAAGCAATTTACTAATTTTTTTCTTTGCTTACAAAAATTTCCTATGTTTCGTGCTGAAACTGTGTTTTGGAGAATTTTATTCAAAATATCTACTGATCTATTTGTAAAAAAATATTGTCTAGTATTTTGAGCTGTATGGTATCACAAATATTTTCCTTTTAATATTTTTGTGATTTTAAAGTAAAAATTTAGTTAAAAATTAAAAAAAAGTGAATATATACCTTTTGTTGAAGAATTTTAGTAAACATATTTTAAAAACACAAGTTAATGAATTTATGAATTTTTGCACAGTAGAGTTCACAATGAGAAAAATATTTTTTTTACTCTTTAACAAGGATCAAAAACAAATTCATTAATCTTCATTTTATAAAAGATATCTTTTTCATAAAAGTAGATGTATCATAGATATTCTCCAAAGTAAATAGCTGTCTTCCCAGATCATTGTAAAACTGTTATAATTTAAAAACTGAATAAATTGTCCTAATAGCAAACATATTACATCTCTGTAATGTATTTACTTGTAAATATATATAAATCTATATATTATCAGTAAATAGTTTCACAAATGCTTCTTCTTTTTTTTTTCCTTGGTATTTATTATCATGGTAACATTTTTATTATTATAAGAAAGTGTGTAAAATGTAAAATTGTGCAGTTAAAAGACAAGCAATGTTTTTTTTTTTTTCTTTTTCTTGACAGTAGTAGCAATATATTTAATCATTATATATTTAATCATTCTTAGGTAGTTAGCCAAGTATTTCTGTGGAGAAACATCACTTTTCTCACGTGCATATCAAGAAGATATTAAATGTTGAAAAATGTATTCAACTGATTTTTAATAAAGTTGACTTTTATGAACCTTTTCACAAGATTTTATTAAACATAAATAGCACATTTTAGAAATAAATGAAAAGTTAAATGTATTTTAAAACAAAACTTTTAATGTGCTTCATACAAATTAATTTGATTTTGAATTAATAAAGATATGTTAAGGATATTTGGGCATATATATTAAATCTATAAATTCTTTATATTAAATATAGTAATAAATGTCACAATATACATGTGTGTGTGTGTGTGTGTGTGTGCATGTATTAATGTTGATTATTTTGTGGGGTTGGTGATGGGTGGGCATTTTTGGATTTTACTCATGCTTCAGCTGGATGTTTCTGAAAAATTAATCTGTAGCTTTACTCTTTTACCAGTTTCAGTCATTGGACTGCAACTGTTCCCCGGCACTGCCTTAAAGGGTTTAGTCGATTAAATTGACCTCAGTACTTATTCCAAGAGTCTGCTACATACTCAGTTGAGCACTTTTTGCCAAATCACTTATTCACAAAGATGTAAATAAACCAACATCAACTGTCAAGATGTGAGAGACAAACAAAGATGCCACCACTGCCACCACCACCACCACCACATATATATATTTCATACAATGGGCTTCTGTACAGTTTCTGTTCACCAGACTCACTCACAAAGCATTGGTCAATCCAGGATTATGGTAGAAAATATTTCTTAATGTGTCATGCAGAGAGACTGAATCCAAGGCCGCATGGTCACAAAACAAACTTCTTAATCACACACATGCAGCCATGCCTGTTAAATTTGTGTGTTGATATCTTTCATTCTGTCAGTCATGTTACAGAATCTGATAGTATTTTTGCCAAGAATTAATTCTGTCTGTTAAATACATTCTGTTACATTAATGCAAAACGACTCTATTTTTCAATAAAACACTCATGGTAATTACCTAAACATCTTTCATTATAAATGAGGAATGTAAAATATTTTTTTATTACATCTTAGTAATTATCATCTAAGCTTATTTGCCTGTGCCACCATTCCTTTTCTTCCACAACCCCACTATTCAACATATTTCTGAGAAAATAAGGCGACAAGCTGGTGGAATCGTTATTGTGCTGAGCAAAATGCTTAGCAACATTTCTTCTATCTCTGAGCTCTGCCATGATTGACTTTGCCTTTCATCGTTCCAGGATTGATAAAATAGTATCAGTTGAGTTCCGGGGTTGATGTAATTGACTTTTGCCCTCCCTCGAAATTGCTGGCCTTGTGCTAAAATTGGAAACCAATATATTTCTGAGAATGTTCTTCCTTATTTTCATGAATTCTAACCCACTGCATTTATATTTATTACTCTTTTACTTGTTTCAGTCATTTGACTGCGGCCATGCTGGAGCACCACCTTTAGTCGAACAAATCAACCCCAGGACTTATTTTTTGTAAGCTTAGTACTTATTCTGTCAGTCTCTTTTGCTGAACTGCTAAGCTACGGTGACGTAAACACACCAGCATCAGTTGTCAAGCGATGGTGGCAGGACAAACACAGACACACAAATACATACATACATACATACATATATATATATATATATATATATATATATATATATATATATATATACGACAGAATTCTTTCAGTTTCCGTCTGCCAAATCCACTCACAAGGCCTTGGTTGGCCCAAGGCTATAGTAGAAGATACTTGCCTAAAGTGCCATGCAGTGGGACTGAACCCGGAACTATGTGGTTGGGAAGCAAGCTTCTCACCACACAGCCACTCCTGCACCTATATTATTTTAACATTTAGTACAGGCATCTCCCATGTTACAGCCACTTCAGGCTACAGAATTTCAAATTATTTGCATTATAAAGTACGACCACTTATTTCATGATATTGCCTATAATTTCACCCTCATGGAAATTCCTATAGATTATAAGCATTTAAAAAGTACTCATTCTTCTTAGTCAAAAGTAGTTGATAATTTCAAAAACTATAATGACCAGTGTGCATCAAAATCTCCTCCTTAATTTATGATCACCCATCTAATCCCATCATATCTCAACAGAAGCAGAACATTTCATTAACTTTTCAAGTTTAATTGTCTGCTTATCTGCCTGTTTTATGAATAAGAACATCTGCCATCTAATTCATCTGTTCTTAAGTGAGATAAATACTAGGCCCCAACCAAGGCTGGATTAAAACCCATAGAGGCCCTAAGTGCTTAAGAGATTTTGGTATCCCCATACATTTGTAATTCAAAATATACACAAAAATAAACCATAAAATAAATTTTCGTTTTTCAAAATGAAACAAAACTAACAGTAAGATGGAAAATATTGTTTAGTTTTGTATACTTCCACTTTATTTATATTTGAAAGGTTTCCTCCTATTTTTATGAATTGCAAAGTCTTTGATCAGATCTTCAAAATTAATCATACCTAACACATCTGCTTTTATATTTAGTAGAGATAAGGCATCCCAAATATTATTTTAACAAGCTGAAAGTGATTTCTTTTGTACTGTAAACCATTTACCAATTCTGTGGGGGCCCCTACTTCCCTTGATGCCCTAAGCACATACTTATTTTATTTAATGGTTAATCCAGTGCTGCACAAGGAGAAGAATATTTCATTAACATTCAATTTTATCTATCTGCTGATCTGCCTGTCTGCTGAATGA
>NC_142929.1:11551862-11561862 GCF_046866305.1 Octopus bimaculoides | reverse complement strand
GTTTCAGTCATGTGACGGTGGTTCTCTGGGTCACCACCTTAAATTTTCAGTTGAATGAATCGACTCCAGTACTTATTTTTTAAGCCTGGTACTTATTTTAGCAGTCTCTTTTGCTGAACCACTAAGTTAAGGGATGCAAGCACACTAACACCAGTTGTCAAGCACTAGTAAGCATGGACAAAAAGACGCATGCATAGATATACATGCATGCATACATACATACATACATGCATACATACATATATACATACATACATACATGTATACATACATACATACATACATACATACATACATACATACATACATATATATATATATATATATATATATATATATATATATATATATATATATATATATACAACAGACTTCTTTCAGTTTTTTTTCTACTAAATCCACTCACAGGGCTTTTTGCCAGCCTGAGGCTATAATAGAAGACACTTGTCCAAGGTGCAATGCAGTGGGACTGAACCCAGAACCATGAAGTTGGGAAGCAACCATCTTACCACACAGCCACACTTATGCCATAGAATGACATTGTAGAGTTGGCTGAGAGGCAGGATCTGGTACATTTGCACATAAAATAGGTAGAATATTTGACTTGGATTTGATTTGGTTTAAATATTAAAAAGTCAAACAGTTGCATGTCTTTCACTTTGACCATTCAATTTTCTTACAGTAAAAGATCTCCAACTACTGAGTATCCTGTCTGCTGCTAATTTTCTTTCCCATTATAGAAATAATTTCTATCTATAGATGCTTTTCATTTACTCACTTTTTTTATCCAAATATGGCACTGAAAATAAAAAAAGGAGAATCAATATTATTTTGAAATATTTATAATGAAATATTATGTTTCTAAGCTACACAATGAACTAATTTTTAAATATAAATATGTAAAACAACATTATAAATTACATCTTTTCTCATAATTTATTTCTGTATTTATGCAATGAAGCTCAGTAATTTATTATTCTATGCAGTAAGACAGTTAGGTATTTGTTTTTCTACTCATTCTTTCATTAAGGCATTTTTCTTTTTATTTATTTCGCATTAGTAGTACGGCTATTTTCTAAATTTTCCAATGGAAATCATTCCATCAAAAGAAAAAAAACAAAAAAACCCCATAAAAGTGAGCAGCTATTTCTTCAATTTATAAATAGTAGAAAGAAACATCACAGATGAGAAATAATAGTGGATTCTAAATAGACTGCATTCAGAAATACTTACATTGCAAATTACTTACTCATCATATCATTATCTTTACCTAATTGTTTACAAATTTCAAAAGCCTAATTTGTAATTTCATTTATGGATTGCTAATAAGATTAAGTATCAAAATAGTTTTAAAATATTTTGTTTTACTTCATTTATTTTTTTTCCAAGTTAGCAGATGGAAGTATAATTTCCTATATACAGTTGTAATATCAATTTAAAAATGCATATGTGAACAAGGAAAATAGAAAAACTACCTGAATTTAACACATATATACAAATATAACATAAATGTATTTTGTAGAAGAACACCTGTCTTCAATTGAAATATATGTTCATATACCAAACTTGGCTCACAAGCATAATACATCATAATTTATTTGCCACTCCCATTTAATAAGAATTAATTGTATACTTGTCCTCTGAGGAATTTCTAATTTAGAAGTTGCTGCTTAAAAATTAGCGTTTAACCCTTTAGTATTTGCATTATTTTGTCAAATGTAATGTTTATTTATTCACATTGTTTTCAACTAATCCTTTATCATCTTTTGGCATTGAGATTTCAATGATGTGATTGTATATTTTCAAAATGACATTGTAGAGTAAGTGTGAGAGGCAGGATCTAGTCAGCTTGAACATAAAACAGGTAGAATATTTGGTTTCAGGTGGCTAGATTCAATGCTAAAGTGTTAAACAGTTTAGTTTCGGGCATATTTTAAATTCACATCCTCAGTCACTTAAGCTGCTTCTTCTTTCATTTTATATTGTTCTTACACTTAAAATTTGTTTTTATACACTTTGACATCCATTTTGTCATGCTAGCATGGATTTGAACAGGGACTTACTTAAGGCAGCGTTTTCACGGATAGATACTCTTATTGCCAATCCTTACCTGTTTTTCATGGAAGAGATGTTTTTTATTACATGGATCTTCAAAAAGTGCATAGCAACTGGTCATAATGTCAGCAAAGAATGTAAGAATCATTCATCATTTCACTCAAACAAAGGCATAAGTTGTCAACATCTGCATACATTTGTGCATGCACATACATATATACACACACGCACATGCACACATACGCACACACACACACAGATAGTGTAAATACAATGGACAATAAAAAAAAGATGACACAGGAGAGACAAGGTTTAACAAATATAGTTTTAGCTTAATGTTTTAATGGAAAGAAAAAGTGTGTTAATATTTTGGACATTAGTCCTTCATCAGAAGTAAAAGAAAAACATAGAGGAAATGAGAAAAGGGAAGAATCAGAGAGAGAGAGAGAGAGAGAGAGAGAGAGAGAGAGAGAGGAAGAAGAAGAAGAAGAAGAAGAAGAAGAAGAAGAAGGAGAAGAAGAAGAAGAAGAAGAAGAAGAAGAAGGGTTAAAAAAAAACAGCTGTGAATGTGATGCTATAGGAGGTAGTTAAGAAGGGAGGAGTATATATGGTTTCCCACAATTTCCATATATGAAGTTCACTGAAAAAGCATTGGTTGGCCTGGGGTTAAAGAAGAAGACCCTTGCATGAGGCAATGCACTGAGGGCCTGAACCTGAAACTACATGAACGCAAAGCAAACTTCTTAACCTCTATTATGTCTGCACCTATCAACATTTTGTTGACCTTAATAGCTGACTAGAATTTGAAGTATGATCATTTATCTACTCAACTTGACATAGAGAATAACTTTTAATTATACTTCAAAATGTACACATTTTAAGAAAATAAATAACTTCGTAGGAAATAGTCCATACTTTAATTGTATTAGGCTATCTTTTATCTTTTACTTGTTTCAGTCATTAGACTGTGACCATGCTGGGGCAATCCATTGAAGAATTTTTAATTGAATGAATCAACCCCAGTACTTTTTTTTTTATAAGCTGGGTACTTATTCTGTTAGTCTCTTTTGCCTAACTGCTAAGTTATAGAGACATAAACTCACCAACACCAGTTATCAAGCAGTGGTGGAGGACAGACACACAGACTCACACACACACACACACACACACACACACGCACATGTATAGATAAGGTCATGGTAGGGTATAAAAATAGGATATTTCCAATGCAGCACCCAACTTGAGTTCTGCACTATCAACACTGATGGATTCCAGACTAATATTGAAATTGTTTAGGTGTAGAAAATCCTGATTTTGTGGCAGTTAAACCGTTATATAGGTTTAGCAAAGAGTAAAATATATTCCAAATAGTAAGACAAAGAAATAATTATTTCTTTATCATATTTTTTCTTTGTCTCACTGTTTGGATCACACACACACACACACACACACACACACACACACAAGGGCTTTTTTCAGTTGCTGTTTACCAAATCCACTCACAAAGCTTTGGTCAGCTTGAGGCTATATTAGAAGGTGTTTGCCATAGAGTGGGACTGAACCCAAAACCATGTGGTTGAGAAGCAAGCTTCTTACCACAAAATTTCTTTGTGAAACATTGAGAAACTTTTATTTTAATATATTGTTTTAATTCAATAAAGTTCCATTATTTGCTTTGTAATTGTTCACATTTCTCCCTCAATTTTACCTTTATTTTGACAATGTAATCACAACGGTGATACCAGCCAGTTGATTTGGCAAAAACAGATACATTACAAAAATAATTTAAACTTTATATGCAAGTTGTATTAGTTCAAAAGTCAAGAAGCCTAAACAGAAAATGGCAATTTGTAAAAACATGTCCATTATTATATTTGATATGTTTTTACATGAAATAAATGTGCAAAGAATAAAACTCTTTTGAAAATACGATTATAAGTATAAGGAAAATTTAATTAAAATTCATTCTATGAGCTCATTTATTCTTCAATTACTTTTTCATTCTTTCTTTTTCTATATTTTTAAAGATAAAAATTTTGAGATAACATTTTTATTATTGTATTTGATTTTAAATAATTGCTAATTCCTAAAATCTTTGACCTTAGAAATATATCTAGCACATTGTCTCAAGGGTGTTATAATTATAGAATTAGAATTTACTTAATTACAATTAGGTTGGTGACTCAATTTTATTTTGTTCTTTGGTTTACAAACTTCAAATTTCTTTCACTCATCTAAAGTTGATAAAATAGATTGTTGAAAATGATAATCAAACTGAAAAAAGGTGTTGAATTGAGTTCTTTTTACCTTGAAGTTTAACTCTAATCTTAGTTTAGTATCTCTCTATAAAGATTTTTTATCATATTCAGTCAAAAAGTAATATTTCAAAACTATCAACAATTTAGATTTGCTTAATTCATGAAAACAAAATTTGAAAAGAAAGGTGAAAAAATTTCTAAATTTTGTATCACCCTTCAGCATTCAGATTACTCTATCAAATGTAAAGCTTATTTATTCACATTGTTTTGAATTAATCATGAATTATCTCATAGCTTTGAAATTTCAATGAGGTGATTGTTTATTTTTAGAAATACATTGTAGGGTAGACATGAGAAGCTGGATTTGGCTACATATAAAATAGGTAGAATATTTGAGGACAGCTATGGCTGATTTAAATGTTAAAGAGTTAAAAGCTGTTACTTGAAATGAATACTACTGCAATATCTTTCAGATAAATAAATTTGATAAAAAATAAAATAATTTGTTTTTTTACAATTGTACTTTGGCTTACTTAAATATCCTGTTATCAATAGATTTGTAAATCTTTATTTTTATGAACGAAGGACAGGTCATTTCAAAAGAATCCATTTCTCTTCATGTATTGAACCATATCTAAATTTATAAACATTCGCCCTGCAATTTTAAGAGACAGGAGTAAAACAAGAGTTTTAGAATTCCTACATTTTCAAATGAAGCAAAATAACTTATTTTCCAGTATAAAAGTTGATGCAGGATATAGTGTAAACATGTCAAGTAAACAGTCAAACATCATCGCTATCTCTCCAAATCCTGCTGCATTTTGCATGGAATTTTTGGTCCTCCAAAGTTGTCTTGGTGTTTATATTGACTTACCGTTCTTGGTTGTAAATTCTGGTCTGGAAAATTCAACTTGTACGCTAGAAAATGCAGTAGTTTCATCAAAGAATGGAAAACAAATTCACTAGTTAGCTTCATCAGATGACTGTTTCCAATGTTCACGACTTCAAAACAAAATAAAACTTATAAAAAGCAAGAACAAATCAGGTTCTATTAGTTTTGTTATTTAAATTTTAATAAATCTGATAAAATTTACATACATTCTCATAAAAATACTTTTCATAAACAAAATGCAGTATCATAAGTGGATTTGCCAATTTTTACCTTGTGAAATGGCAAAAAGTTTTTGCATTACTGATCAGAAATGGTTATACTGTTATGTATATTTTAACTAGTCTCCATCAATCATAAACATTAGTCTGTTTATTGGATATAGATATAAGGATGATAGAAATTGATTTTGTGTGTCCAAGTAAATGAAATTTTCATTTCAATGAAAACACTAAAATAGAAACTATACAGAGGTAATATTTGCTTTAAAATTTTATGATAATTGGTGAGATAATCAAAATAAACTGTTCTCGCATTATGTTATTGGAAAAATCAATATGTTCTCTTTATGCTTCTTAAAAGCTTTTGACTCTTTTATTTAATTAAGTTCACTTGTGAATTGACTTTTTCATGAAACAAATGTATTTATTTTAATGCCAGTACACATTACACACCGACGATTATGAAGAATAATATAACTATATGCAGAGGAATATTTTTTACAAAATAGTTGCTGACATTGGTTTCCATGCAGAAAATCTAAAATTCTATCATGACATTTTATATTATCAAGTTGATGTGTGTTGTTCTATTTTCTTTAGAATACTAGTATTTTTCCCTATTCAGTAATCGAATCATATTTATTCACGTTAATTTGCAATGAATACGATGATTCTTTTTTTTTTCTTCTGTAGGATTTACAATAAAGTAAAATACTGTGCAAGCTGAACATTCTCCAAATGTTAATAAAATGTATATGTACGTATGTATGTATGTATGTATGTATGTATGTATGTATGTATGTATGTACGTACGTATGCATGCATGTATATATATGGGTGTAATACATGTGTGAGTGTGTGTCTGTGTATGTATATATATGTGTGTGTGTGTGTGTGCGTATTTATGTATGCATATATGGTAGACATGTGTATACATATATGTATATATAATATATTTATATATAAATGTGTGTATGTATGCATGCATATATATATATATATATATATGTATGTTTGTATGTATGTATATATATATATATATATATATATATATATATATATATATTTATATATATTTCTGTGTGCGCGTGTGAGTATATATGTACTGTCCTACACTAGAACAGCTTTGAAGAATACATTGGAAGCAATTTTCATTTTGAATATATAATGAATTTATTTTACCTTAAATTACATATTTGTTTACAACAACAGTTCTAAATCTGACCGGATATTTCCATTTTCAGAATATAATCTCAATTTATTAATGATGTAATAATGATTTCTTGTGACTAAGTATGAGCCCGTTATTTTTAGGAAGGGCTGCAGCTATAACCTGGTGATTCAATCTCAATATCCAACAGATATTTATTTTTACTTATTCTAGAAGGATTAAAAGCAATGTCAGATGTGGTATGATTTTAATCTTAAAGCAATGTCAGATGTTCTTTATTCCTAATCTTCACACTTTGTCAGTATCATGGTGATTAATAACTATGATTGCACAGGTCTGGCTATGAGGTAAGTAGTTTTCTTCCCATCCAGAAGATCCAGGTTCAGTCCCACTGTGTGGTGTTCTGGGCAACTATCTTCAGTGATAACATTGGACTGACCAAAGCATTGTAAGCAGATTTTAAGGTGGAAACTGAAAGAAGCCCAATGTGTGTGTGTGTGTGTGTGTGTGTGTGTGTGTGTGTAGTAGTAGTAGTAGAAAGAGAAAGTCCTTAGTACAGTATTATATATTTGAAAAAATGAATAGAAATGGCTTCTCTGATAATTTATCCACTTCAATAATTATATGTTTATAAATGATTTGCATAGGCGTAGGAGTGGTTGTGTGGTAAGTAGCTTGCTTACCAACCACATGGTTCTGGGTTCAGTCCCACTGTGTGGCACCTTGGGCAAGTGTCTTCTACTATAGCCTCGGGCCGACCAAAGCCTTGTGAGTGGATTTGGTAGACGGAAACTGAAAGAAGCCTGTCATATATATATATATATATGTATATGTATATATATATATATATATATATATATATATATATATATATATATATATATATATATGTATGTGTGTGCATATATCTGTGTGTGTATATGTCTGTGTGTCTGTGTTTGTCCCCACAACATCGCTTGACAACCGATGCTGGTGTGTTTACGTCCCCGTAACTTAGTGGTTCGGCAAAAGATACTGATAGAATAAGTACTAGGCTTCCAAAGAATAAGTCCTGGGGTTGATTTGCTCAGCTAAAGGCGGTGCTCCAGCATGGCCACAGTCAAATGACTGAAACAAGTAAAAGAATAAAAGAGTAAGAGTATACATAAATAAATATATATATATATAATCAAATGAATAGAAATGCACAATGGATGATTGTCAGCTCGTTACAGTTGTTTCTTATGTAACTTTTAATGAATAATGAGATACATCACATCATTATAAAAGACCTTTATCATCAGATGAGAACTTAATGCTTACAAAAAAAAGGGATAGCCCAAGAATGCAGCAGAGCTGTGTCTGTGGAGGCCAGCTGTGAAAGGGAAATGACCAGTAATGCTAACCAGTTCTTGAAAGAGTGTAATATGATATCTAAGGTCAGTGCTTCCTCCACCCCACGGAGGAGAAGAGTCTGATGGACTAGAAGAGGGTCAGAGGTGAATGGGTTTTTTGAATATGATTTATAGTAGATTTTAGGGGTGATTAGGAGAGGTAATAAAAAACTATTAAGGGGAAGAAAAAAGAGAGATGAATGAATCAAGCATAGGGTAAAAGAAAATTAAAAAAGATAATAAGGTAAAAAATAAAAATGCAAATGAAAACATGAGGAAATACAATAATTTTTTCTACTCTAGGCACAAGGCCTGAAATTTTTGGGGAGGGGAGGCAGTCGATCAGATCGATCCAGTACGCAACTGGTACCTAATTTATTGACTCCGAAAGAATGAAAGGCAAAGTCGACCTCAGCAGAATTTGAACTCAGAACATAAAGACAGACGAAATACTGCTAAGCATTTCGCCCGGCATGCTAACGTTTCTGCCACCTTTTAAAGAAGGATATATTCTTTTATACTTTAGGCACAAGGCCTGAAATTTTGGGGGAGGGGCGCAGTCAATCAGATTGACCCCAGTATGTAACCGGTACTTAATTTATTGACCCTGAAAGGATGAAAGACCTTGGCGGAATTTGAACTCAGAATGTAAAGATGAATGAAATACTGGTAAGCATTAGCAGTATTTCATCCATCACAGGTGCTTTTCATGTGGCACCAGCATGAGTGCTTTGTGTGTGGTACTGGTATAGGTGCTCTTTTATGTGGCACTGACATGGATCATTTTATCAATCCCAGAGGTATAAAATGCAAAACTGACTGTATCCAGACTAGAACCCAAGCACACAGAGATGACACCAAATACTGGAAAGTGCCTACTTCAGTGCTCCAATGTTTACTTCTCTATGCTTTTTCATGCTGTATTGATAATGATTTCTTTCGACAAGGTGACAGGCCAATTTTATAAAGGAAGTAAAACTACAGTCATTTGAATTAACTGCAATATTTGTTCTGATTTATTTTATTGGATTTGGAAAATGAAACAGAGTAAATGGTGCATGAAAGTACATACTATAAAACATCTAGTCTAACACTTTAGCGTTTCTTCCAGCTCTCTAACCTATATTACATGCTCGGTGTTTAATAAATTTTGAATTTTTTAGAGCTATCATTTCCTTTTTAAAAATTATTAAAAAGAAAGTATTAACTAACATTCATATTAAAAGGGCTTTTTAAAAAAAAAAAATGTAATTCGTATTTTTTTTTCATATAAAAGCATCTACTAAAATTTAAGTTATTGAATTGTAAAATAAGATTTTCATTTAAAGCTGCCAGCATGCTAATGGCCTAATTGCATGCAAGTATAATGTCGAATATTGGTCAAAGCATTTTTATTGCTTTTGTCAGAGTATTCCAATTATTTATACAAAAGCTAATCATATTTCTTGTATGTTAACCAAACGACAAAGCCTCTTCAAGTAGATATTCCTGTACACTGTTACATTTTTTAGTTTGTATTAACAACCTTTATCTTTTGTCTTTTGTTTCAGATATTTAGATTGTGGCCATGCTGGGGCACGGCTTGAAGAACTTTTAGCTGAATGCATCGATCCCAGTACTTATTTTTTATTTTTAATCCTGGTATTTATTTTATTGATCTCTTTTGCCCAAACTGCTAAGTCATGGGATGTATACACACCAACACCAAGTGTCAATTAGTGGTTGGGGTCAAATACACACACATACACACACATATATATGACAGGCTTCTTTCAGTTTTCACCAATCAGATCCACTCAAAATGCTTTCGTCAGCTTGAGGCCTTGATAGAAGAAGCTTGCTTGCCCAAGATGACACACAGTGGGACTGAACCCAGGACCATGTGGTTGGGAAGCACACTTCTTACCACACAGCCACACCGACTAATTTCTGTATACTGATATAATTATTCAATTTCGAAATTTTGTTTTTTGAAGTGTTATCATCAAAAATGTAAGGATTTGTTTCGAGATGAGTTTTCATATTTTTCCTAT
>NC_142929.1:11516862-11546862 GCF_046866305.1 Octopus bimaculoides | reverse complement strand
AGAAGACCCAAAACTTCAGGTAAGTGGTTTGCTCTTTAAGTTAAAATTAAATGAAAAACTTGTGGGAGGGGTTCCCATTAAATATTTATTTATAATAGTAAATATTTGATAAGTAAAAGGAAATTGTATCGCCACTTGTTGAATTAGTTTCTCGAAGTTTTACTTTGAAAGAAATTAATCAAATTCTTAAATTTTATTATTTCACATAAAAAAAACAAAAACTTGTTTCTTATATTTGATGAGTTCTTGAAAGTTTCGATTTTATTTCTTTGAAATATGGATATTTTAATTGAAACTAATATAAGCGAAATGTTGCTTTCCCAAAAAAATTTTATGTAGAATTTGATTACTTTTAACTTTTTTTTTTTTTAAATATAGTTTGTCGGGTCGCCTTGTGGTAAACATGGATCTTACATATTTTACAAGGCTTTTAAATATTTCAAGGAAGGCCAAACAAAGATTCTTTCTCCTGGAGAATTTTTCTTTCTCAAATTATTGCGTGATGGACCATTGTGTATTGGTGAAATTCAACTCTTGTGGCAGGATGTTCATAAGCAGAATTTATCAAGCTTACGTCTCTATTTCCTTCCTAAAGATACTCCTATAGGAGAACTCCCTTCACATGGCCAGGTAAGAATTTTAGTCAATAATTGATTTTATCTTTGAGAAAAAAAAAACAACAACAAAACTTTACATATGTTCATTTATTTTTTTCCACAAACTAATATTTTTGTTTTGTTTTATTTCATTTGCTTCTTCATATGAATATATTTTCTTATGAATCGGTTAAATGATATTGGATGGAGTTTGTTTACACATAGCAGGATTGCTTTTTCTCTTTTTGTTTTTTTTTGTTTATATTTTTTTTAAAAATCACCTGTTTTCATAGTCAAGCCCAACACTTGATTGATATTGTTTCTTCTACGACCAATTGCTGTGTGAAAAATTGTTTTTCAAACACTAACTTAAAGAGATCGCGTTTTTCAAAACCTTTATTGATTCATTTCTCTGCTTATGTTGATAAATCATGGCCTGTTGATTGACGTTTTATTTTATAGAAGAAAGCTTTTAGTCAGCTGTCGTTGTTATCTCACTTTTTGTTCTCAAGGTGAGCATCCAGTATTATATAAAAATTAGTTTTTCACAAGCTTACTGTTAGATCAAGTTTTATATCTCCAGTTTTTCAGTCACTTAGTCCCAAATGGGTGTTGTACTTCGTGACTTTTTTAAGTTATCATATACATTATTATTCCTCAGCAGCATGAACAAATATTCTGCTTTATTGCGTAACAAGATTTCTTTTTGAAAAGAAAAAAAAACTATCTCTGTTATTTTTGTTTGATAGCTGCCTTTATCGTTGATTTTTTATTGATTATCTTATTCTACCAGGAGATTTATTTTCATGTTTTATCAGAATTATTTATCGATAAAATATAATTTTTTTCTTTCGATTTTAAATATGATTTAGAAATCATTCGCTTTAAATATTTCTTTAACAGAAATCATTAGATTTCTTACAAATATATCAACGTACTTCAGTAAAAAAAATAAATTTTGTATAAACACTTTATTAAACTTTTCAAAATTTAATTTGGAACCATTTCACGGATCGTGGATTGAATAAGAAATCAATTGAAACATTTTGAAAAACGAAATCGTTCATTTTTATTCTTCATATTTCATTTAAAAAAATAAAATTGATATCGAGGAAAATAATTTTTCATTAATAGTAAAGTGAAACTGAAAATTGATACCCAGTGAATACATAGAAACAATATTAGTAGCATGAATTTTTTAAATAAGAATTTCATTTGAAATCCACCAAGTTCTAGGGTTAATAATACTATCGTGAAAAATCTTAATTCGTCCTCCCTCTCCCCTTAATTGGTACAGACCTGCCTCCCCTTTACACAGCTTTCGCCTGCTGCTGTTTAGTTTCCTATCAAAGTTGGTGTATGTAGGTAGAGCTGGAAGCCAACAACTTCACATAGCTTCTATTTCTAATATATTTATGTATATGGGTTTCTTTTCTCCTCCTCCTTTTTCTCTTTTTCCCACCCTCTTTCTCTCTTCACTACTCTTTTCTTTCTATCTAAATATGTATTTAAAGCTGCCGTTTGTGTATTTAGTCAAGACGATTCTTTCTCTCCCCCTTCACCTCTTCTCTTTCTCTCTCTCTCTTTCCTTTAACCCCCCCTCCCCTCTATCTCTAAACTGCTTAGGTTTTATAAGTCTGATAAATCGATTAGTGTAGCAATGTTTGTTTCGCTTTTGGAGTTAAGGATTATCTCTAATTATTTTCTAAATAATAAAAACATGTTGTGTCTATAAAATTGTATATATATATATATATACATATATATATAAGTTTTTGTCCTTCACATTTTATTTTTCTAATCTTAATATATAATATGTATATATTATATCTTATGATTAGAACAATAATTATCTCATATTTCCCTTTGTTTGATATAAATAAATCATAAATAGTGTATCTTTGATAAATTTCATTCTTAATTTTATTTCGTTGTATTACATCGTTAATATTTTTTTTAAAGAAAAAGCACTTGTTTTTGCTTTAAAAATGTTTATTATCGTTTTGTAATATTTCTTATATAAAATTTATTACAAAATCATAGTTTACGTGCAGTAAATTAAATCTAGTATTAAAATTGAATGAATTTGTCGTGTTTTTAAGACTTTTTAATCAAACGTGCTTTAATGAAAGCAAAAACAGTCGGTTATAGTTTCGACAATTAATTAACGGTTTCGAATCGCGATAATGTTCCCGCCTAATGGGTCCACCTCCTACAGGAGGTAGGGGGTTAATATGAAATAGTATCCCTTGATTGTGTATAGCATGTTTCCTGAAAGTAGTAACCACCGAAAACGGTCGGCACTGCTTGTGAACCTAAACGGGATAGCCACCTCTTTGCGCTATATTTAAATTTTCAAATATACCAAGCAGTTATTACTGTTATTTTGCAAGTCAAAAAAGAAAATAATAATAATAATTGCAGGCAACTTGCATCTTCTGTTGAACGTTTCAAATGTATCTAATTTGTTGTAACCGAACACTTGTTGGACTTGCTCTACTGACTGACAGCCCTGTTATGCATTTCTGAATGGGGTGTTAACTTAGTCGATTAACCTTCACCACTGATTCTCCAGCCTGCTTTTTTCGAACGATGGCAATTTTATCTGGACACTCGAACTGCTTGCTTGACAAAACATTAAACTAGCTGCTGTTGAAAGAAGGAAGAATTGAGAAATGCATGTTTCAACGGGTTCTCTATTCTGACAGCTTTCTGACTCCTCCTTCTTCCTCATCAGTATATTTATTACAATTTCGTTGTTCATTTGACATGTTCTAATAAATATTTTTCTGTGGAAGAAAGGAACATGCTTAAATTAATTTTAAGCGCTTTCCACATCATCTTAGAATATGAATTGCGTAATCGCGTGTGTGTTAATACTGTTTATATGGGAAAGTACTGTTTACGTGTAAGGGTTGTTTACATGTGTGTATATGGGAATTGTTTATATAATATATATACTTATATATATATATATATATATATATATATATATATGTAATACAGAGGGATTAATTTTGTGTATTTACAAGAATCGCATATATTTTTGTGTTTTATGTATGTGTGTATAATTGCGTGTGTGCGTTATCCAAATGTTTAAAACAATTTCGCACAGTTTTGTAATTTGCTAATACGTGCTTGAATTTGTTTGTGTATGTTAAAAGAAAATATTGAAGCTTGCTTAATTCTGAGCCATTAAAGGGAAACTGTTTATATCTTTATATATACATATATATATATATATATATATATATATATATATATATATATATATATATATAAATGCAACTATAAATTCTTTTTTAATTGTATTTTACTTTGAATCGGATAATCCATTGACCTAGATATTACTGATTCTTTCACTGGCGTATGTTATTTATCGAGCCTGCATTAAATGTAGCATTATTGCCTATTTCAACAGTCTGAAAAACCTTTTCCCCATACTCTTATCCACTTTTCTCTGTCAGTGCTGCTTGATTACAAAAAGCGATTGTTAAGTTGATTTGTCTACGCAGATAAATTTTATTTCATTTTGTTTTATTTTATTTTATTTTTTTTTAAAATAAATTTAAACTTTTCTAATGTAGTTTTCAGTTAAGTTTTGTTGGGTATTTTATTGATAGAATGTTTGTAAATCTCATAGAATAATAATTACTTAGGCATCTTGCCTTCGCTTGCGGCTGTAATTCTTTTTTTGACTTAGCTTAGCATTCACATTTATTTCTGGTAATATTCTCACTGATATTACAAACTAATTCATTACTATCCAATTCGATAAAATTCAACGAGTAATAAATAATATTATGTATTATTGTAGTACGCTATCCATCTACTACTACATCGAACTTGAGTTTAATTATATTTTGGTATTTTCTTTCATTAAAAATTGAATTAAAATGAACAATTATTTCACTTGAGCATTTTTATCGTCTTTAGATATTATTTTTATTTGATTTATCTATTCACTGCTTTGAATTTTTGGTCTTGGACAATAAACCAAAGCGAAGTTATTTTGTAAATATGCCCAATTCTATATACTCTTCCCCTCTTACACACACACACACACACACACTTAGTTTCACGCGATTCTTCCTCAGTTGCAGTTTACCGAAAATAAAATTAAAAAGATGCCTAATCTGATACACACACACACACATTCTCTCTTACACACACTAATTTTATTTTTTTTACGTTTTCTGAAGATAAAATTTATAATAGGTTTTTATTTCAATAATTCACAGAAATCGATGCATTATTTCCTTAGTTTAATCTTTTAAAACAAAATTTTTTTTTTTTTTATAAAAAATTTTTTTTTTAAATTTTAAAACAAAAAAAAATAAGAAACTCAAACCAATTTTAAAATTCATTCAACTTTAATATTTAATAATTGCGGGTATTCTTTTCTGATTGGGGCGAATTTTCATTTTGTTGCAAGGAAATTTCAGCAACAGTGAAAAATATCTAAAGTTGTTTGACAATTTCATATCAAATAGCCTAGGTTTTTTGTTGCCTGAGACAATTAATAACCTAAAATAGATTGCCTATTTAAATGGCTTAAGGTTTCTTCTACTCGACATAACTTTAGTTGTAATTCTCTCTCTCGCTTCCACTCTGTTACACACACACACACAATTCCTCTTTCATGCAATCACACTTTTCTGTGTCTTTTACTTCCACTGTTTTACTCTTTATCATTTTCTCTTTTCTTGTTTCTTTCTTTTTCTCTCCTCCCCTCCCAACCCAATTCTCTCTCCCCCCTCCCTCTTGCCTTTCTATTTTCTCATTTTTCTCCTCCCACTTTATCCTCTCGCTTTCTCTCTTTTACATCCCTCGCTGTTTTTTCTGTATCTTTTCCCTCACTCTCCCCCTCCCCCCTCCCCTCGCAGTTTCTCTATTTCTCCTCTCACTTTTTCCTTATCCTTTTCTCCTCACACTATTTCTATCCTTTGCTCCCCCTTTTCCTCACACTATATCCTTTTCTCTTCAACACTTTCTTTTCTCTTCACACTTTCTATTTACCATTTCCTCCTTCCCCTCACATTATCTATCCTTTCCCCTCACACTTTCTCTCTATCCTTTCTCCTCACACTTTCTATCCTTTCTCCTTTTTATCTCTATCCTTTCCTTCGCTTTCTACCTTTCCCCCCCTCACACTTATCCTTTCTCCTCACACTTTCTCTCCTTTTAACTCACTCTTCCTCTCTCTCTCTCTATCCTTTTCTACACACATCGTCTTCTTCCCTCTCGTTTACTCCTATCGCTTTTTCTCTATCTTTTCCTTCTATCGCTATCTCTATCTTTTCTTCTCACTTTCTGTCTTTCTTTTCACAATCTTTATTTCGCCGTTCTCTAATACTTTTCTCCCCACACTTTCTATATCATTTATCCCACGCATTTATTCCTCCTTTTTTTTTTCCTTCTCCTTTTCGTTCTTTTATTTTTCTCTCATATTTCTCCTGCTTTCTATCTTCTTCTTTACTTTATTTCCCCTTTATCTCTTTCTATTCCTCTTACTTCCACTTCATATCTCTCCCTACACACTCTGTACCTCTCAAGCACACCGCACACTCCTCATGCATCAACAACCCTTCATATCTGTGTGTTGAAGCAGCAAGTCTTCAATTAGTGTGTACATGTATTTAAATATATATTTTACTAATAATAAAAATAAAGCATGTTATTTATATTTTCTCTTATCGTGACTGCATATATACATATAAGATCATTGATGTTACATTTATTGATTGCTATTAAAATTCTAGCTAGTAGTAATATTAAAACCATATGATAGTCTAATTTTTCCAAATTAGATACAGTTATCATTACACATGTCAGGTATTGCTACTCACTGCTGCTTTTTCCTTTTCAAAATATTGATTCTTTATATATAACCTTCCAGCAACGACTTGTACTGCCGTTCTGTGCTTTTTAGCTCTCTTAAATATAATCTGCAATTTTTAACTTTGATCTAAAATATTTGCTGATTATCATGGACTTTGTTTAAGAGCAATTTATCTCGTGTTATTCTGCATAATATGAAATAATTCCATTTCATTTATTTGTTGATATATTATCAGAATATTATCGTGGTAGTAGTGATATAAGATCACTAAGCTCATTTTGGTGGTATCTGATTAATCTGAACTTTTTTTCTTTTTTATCTCTGTAGTAGTACATGTTAAACGTTGAGAAATAATTTAGAAGTGACTATTTTTAGTATTAACATGAATATAATACTTCCTGTTAAAGAAAATTGAATAAAATCAGCTCTTTGTCTATTTTAGTTGTCCTGAAAAACTTTTTATAATTAATCTGGAAAAACCATTTTCAGTAGAATTAATTTACTTTATACAATTTCATTAATTTTAGAATTTATAAATTGTAGATTAAATTTTTGTTTTTTTGTTTTTGGTATTGCATTATTCTTAATTTTCTTCTCCAATATTTGAAATTCTGATTGATTATTGTTGAATTTCCATCAAATAGTGTATTAACATTTTTTTTTCATTTGTGTGTGTGTGTGTGGGTCTTAGTTGCAAATGTTGAATGCGCGCGCACACACGCACACACTAATTAAAAATGATCAGATGATGAAAATCCTGTTTTGTTGAGGTTTATTATTAACTAGTAAGCCGATATTTTGGAATTCTTAGCTGTCTCAGTTGATCCTATACGTCAGAGCAACTACAATTTATATATATGTATATAATATATGTTTTATGAGGAGAATAATCCTTGTTTAAATTATTGCCATAACATGTGGAGTACTGTTTAAGTGCTGTAGTACAATTGTAAATACACACATTTCACTCTGGCTTAAAAGTCAATCTTGAAGTTTCTCTAATAATACAATTTAAATTTCAAGTTTTGCTTCATTTTTTTTTAATATACATAGTTAATTCATTAGACAAGTAAATATAACTTATGATTAATGTTTGTTACCAATAAATTATTTTTCTAAAAAGTTATTAAAAAGGCTGTTTTATGTTTAAAATAATTTTTTGTGTTTAGTCATGTCTTGTTTAGTTGCTTCATAAAGATTACTGGGAAGTCATTAAAATTATTTGTAATGTGGAGAGGGGGGGAGTATTAAAGAAAATATTAACGTATTTGATGTAGTTTTTTTTCTTCCTATTTCATTTGTGTGGTTCACATTATTTTATGAACACTGAACTCAGATTTAATGCTTAATAATAATAATAATGATACATGTTTCATTTCTAAATGCATCAAAGACATCTTGATTCCTTCCTGGTTGATTGATATTCCAACCATTTACACCTGCTGATGATGCATTTAGGGAAAAGCATGAGCATCGCAAGTTCTCATTATATCCATCTCCCCCCTCCACCTCCACAAAATTTTAAAAAAATACAGGACTTTCTATGTTTAGTGAAAGGAAACTAATATTTCTAAATGAAAGTGTAAATCTATTCTTTTTAACAATTGGCTTTCAAACTTTCCACTTGTAAAAATAGGTCAGGGTGAAGTGCCAGTGTAAAAATGGCTTTTGATAGGCTATCTGGCAGTCCTGCTTTTACTGGCCATTTATTTATTAACAAGATAGTATTGTGTTTGCTTTCTCATTTTATTACCTACCCGGAAATTATTTATTATAGAATCTGTCTTGGCTGACAACTGTCTTTTGTATTAGCACTTTTCCCTTTCTACTAGCTTTGTCCTTGTATTAAAAAAAAAGGGCAAAGGTTTCTACTTCCACTCTAAATAACTCTTTTAGTGCTATATTGAATTACCAATATTTTGAAGACTATCGAAATAAGATTTTTTTTTTCTTTTTGCTACTGTCATTATTCAAAATTATTTTGACTGTATATATCTTTTGTTGAAATAAAAATTGAATTGTGAAAAAAACAAAACAAAAAAATTATGTATTTAAAAAGTTTAATCATGGCTCTGTAAGTAAGCAGCTTGGGTCTTGTTAAATTTCTTCTAACTACCAGAAGTTTTTCAAACTTCAACAGATTATTTTCAAAACATGTAGTTCATCAGAATACTTTATTCTTCTGTAAATTAATCAAAGACGTTCGTTGCCAACATTATTGTACGTCGGAACTGAATATGTTTTATGTTATCAGAAACAACGCTGAACACGTGTTTGTTTTACATACATACCTGTTGGATTACTTTATGATACGATGCATCGGTGCTCCAATTATGAATGAAAAAAAAATGCCCCTCACCACCACCACTACGTCATATAACATGTCTTACCATTTTTTAGACGTTATGATATAGTTTGAGGAAGATTTAGCAGCTTTTTCTAGCAGGTCGAGAGACCACGTAACAATTTCATCTTTGTTGTCTTTGCTGGTTTCCATGACAACCGACAGTTCCGGCCTACGATATATTGGCAATGGACGTCATTGATTGGTTAAAACTATGTAACTTCAACTGCTTATATAACTGCTTTATTATTAATTTCTAGGAAAAAAAAAAAAAGAAATGAATGCGGTTTTCATCAGCAGCATGCAAAACTACATCAGAACTACATTTTTTTAAAAATCTGAAAATTAATTAAACTTCGAGTGATTAGAAGAAATTCAACAAGATCCAGAAGTTTGCTTTCCAAATACCTAGTTTTAAGTCT
Organism: Octopus bimaculoides; assembly: GCF_046866305.1. NCBI lineage: Eukaryota > Metazoa > Mollusca > Cephalopoda > Octopoda > Octopodidae > Octopus > Octopus bimaculoides. Next base: position 11,537,658 of record NC_142929.1, on the reverse strand, counting down.
TGGGTGTAGTGTCACTTTGTCTTGTGAGTTTGGCAGACGAACACTGGTTGTGTGTGTGTATCTGTGTTTGTTTCCACCCCTGCTTGACAACAGTTGTTGGTTTGTTTACGTCCTCGTTTAGCATTTTAGCAAAAGAGACTGATTGAATGAGTGTCAGTTTTTAAAAATAAGTACTGAGATCGATTTGACTAAAATCTTCAAGGTTCTGTTCTTGCATGGCTGCCGTTCAATGACTAAAACAAATGAAAGATATAATATTAAGATATTTAATCGTCACATTAGCTTTCATTGCCAACCATTACGATTTCCTTTTAGAATAAAGCAGGTGTACTCTTAGCTGTATTCTTTTACTTGTTTCAGTCGGACAAATCAACCCCAGGACTTATTCGTTGTAAGCCTAGTACTTATTCTATTGGTCTCTTTTGCCAAACCACTAAATCATAGGGTCGTAAACACACCAACATTGGTTGTCAAGTGATGGCGGGGCAGGGGACAAACACAGACACACAAACTTATACATATATATACGACGAGCTTCTTTCAGTTTCCGTCTACCAAATCTACTTACAAGGATTTGGTTGGCCTGATGCTACAGTAGAAGACACATGCCCACCTGCGTCTTATTCGTATTTTTATTAATTACTGAAGTTTTAATTTTAGTTTATTCTCTTAATTAGTAATTAAAAAAGGATAATGGTTCTTCCTGAGTCATAAAGACTTATAACCCTTAGGAGTCATATGGACTCATAGGGTCAGTTTCTGTTATGTATATATTCCATACCAGGACAGGACCCCAATCCATCACAGAATTACCAATTTTTACCAGATGAGTGGACTGGAGCAACATAAAATGAAGTGTTTTGCTCAAGAACACGATGTGTCACTTGACCTAGGAATTGAAACCACAATCTTACAATCAGGAGTTGAACATCATAACCACTAAGCCATGCTTTGCTCTGTTAATTTGTAATTGGTTATTGATTATTAATGCTTTTCATTTGTTGGTAATTACTCAACAATTTAGATAGCCTAAAAGAATTTTCATCCTTCTTTACCTAAAAGTTCACATTTTAACCCTTTTGATATCAACCTGCCTGAAACTGCCTCTGGCTTTGTAGTACAAATGTTTTATTTTCAAGTTCTGAATTAAAATCTTCCACCAAACTTTAGTCACAATTTATGTTCCTAACACTAGCTTAACAATAACTAAGTTATTTTACTAAATTCTTTGTTATATTTAAAATAATTGAAAGAAACACACAACATCTCAATAGAAATATGGTAAGAAAAGGGTTAAACTTCAACCAAAATCTGAAAAATAGTAACTGACTAGTGGCATACTCTGTTAAATTCAAAGTATTAGTCTTAAGCCATTCTTATGTTAGCTTTTGTAGTCATGAGTCATAACAAAGTACATTTCAACAGGTTTATCAAGATAACACGCATGTTAATTACAGAGTTGGCAAAGCATAATTATGCAATACTTTTTGTTGGTTCAAAAACTTAAATAGACAAATTATTCATTTGTTGTAAGATTAACTCGTTAGCATTCAGATTACTCTCTCAAATGTAGTGCTTATTTATTCACATCGTTTTGAATTATGCATTATCTAGTAGCTTCTAGAATTCAATGATGTGATTGCTTATTTTAAGAATGACATTGTAAGATAGGTGTGAGAGGCTGGATCTGGCTGGTTTGAACATAAAATGGGTAGACCACTTTGTCCTGAAATGGCAGGTTTAAACGCTTATGGGTTAAGGTGATGTGATCTCATATCAAGGGCAATGTACGAGTGTTCAGGTTTTTGCTGAATGACCTGCACAGATAATTTGTTTATAGGGATCAAATGTATATGTTGTACATATTAGCTTGCCTGCTCGAACAGGTGCCTGGTGTACCACATGTTGGGCATCAGTGATTGCAGAGCAATGTGAGGTACTTTAGAACACAATGCACCATCTGGTCTAGCAATTAAAGCCACGATCTTGTGATCATGAGAGCAACAGCCTAACCTCTAGGTTATGCATCTCATATGATAAGGTACTTAAGTACATATCCATAAATTAAAAAGATATTTCTTTTTCTCTTACATTGTGTTCCTAACTTTGCTCCCTTCATTTTACTGAAGAAAAAAATATAAAGTTTAAGGTTGGGTGGTAGAAAAGGTAAGAAGCTATAAAAGCAATTCTTAAATGAAAAAAAAATGGCATTGGAGGGGCAATGCTAACCCTTTGCTCAGATAGGTGTAGGAGTGGCTGTGTGGTAAGTAGCTTGCTTACCAACCACATAGTTTTGGGTTCAGTCCCACTGTGTGGCACCTTGGGCAAGTGTCTTCTACTATAGCCTCGGGCCGACCAAAGCCTTGTGAGTGGATTTGGTAGACAGATACTGAAAGAAGCCCATCGTATATATGTATGTATGTATTTGTTATTTGTGTCTGTGTTTGTACTCCCATCATCACTTGACAACCAATGTTGGTGTGTTTTGTCCCTGTAACTTAGCGGTTCGGCAAAAGAGACCAATAGAATAAGTACTAGGCTTACAAAGAATAAGTCCTGGGGTCGATTTGCTCGACTAAAAGGCGGCGCTCCAGCATGGCCGCAGTCAAAATGACAAACGAGTAAAAGAGAGAAATTTTTTCGCAAATTACAATGCTTTGCTTACCCATGCTTTTTTAATTGAATTAAGCTTTGTAAGTGGTGAAATAAATTAAACCCTCGAATCCATCACTGTACACATGTTGTTGGCACTCCGTCGGTTATGACGTCGAGGGTTCCAGTTGATCGATCAATGGAACAACCTGCTCGTGAAATTAATGTGCAAGTGGCTGAGCACTCCACAGACACGTGTACCCTTAACGTAGTTCTCGGCGAGATTCAGCGTGACACAGTGTGACAAGGCTGGCCCTTTGAAACAGGTGTGGCTGTGTAGTAAGAAGTTTGCTTCCTAACCACATGGTTCTGGATTCAGTCCCACTGTGTGACACCTTAGGCAAGTGTCTTCTTCTATAGCCTTGGGCTGAAAAAAGCCTTGTGTGTGGATTTCGTAGACGAAAACAGAAAGCTTGTTTATATATATATATATATATATATATCTGTGTATGTATTTGTCCCCCATCACCGCTTGACAACTGGTGTTGGTTTGTTTATGTCTCTAACTTAGAAGTTTGGCTAAAGATCCAATAGAATAAGTACCAGGATTTTAAAAAATAAATAAATACTGATGCCAATTCATTCGACTAAAAGGTCTTCAAGGCAGTACCCCAGCATGGCCACAGTATAATGACTGAAACAAGAATTTTATCAGTTATTGGTGAATTTTCAATCTGCTGTTAAAAAGTTGTTTTCCTCTTTCATTTGATGGCTTATAAAGTTTACATTGAGCTTAGATTGATAAACTAAGAAAACATAGGGGTCAAATGACTTCACATCATACTGACCCCTTCCTTAACACTGCCTTAAACTGACCATCTCCAGCTCAAATATTCTACCAGTTTTTTTATTTTCAAATCAGCCAGTTCTGGTCTCAAACCTATTTTACAATGTCATTTTAAAAATAAGCTATCACATCGTTGCCGGTGCCCCTGGACTGGCTCTTGTGCGGGTGGCACATAAAAGACACCATTTCGAGTGTGGCCGTTTTCGTGCGGGTGACACGTAAAAGCACCCACTACACTCTCTGAGTGGTTGGCGTTAGGAAGGGCATCCAGCTGTAGAAACTCTGCCAAATTAAATTGGAGCCTGGTGTTGCCATCCGGTTTCACCAGTCCTCAGTCAAATCGTCCAACCCATGCTAGCATGGAAGGCGGACGTTAAACGATGATGATGATGATGATGATGATGATGATCTCCAAAATCTTGAAGCTAAAAGATAATATATAATTAATTTTAAACTATGTGAATAAATGTGCATTACATTTGACAGAGTAATTTGAATAATAAAGGATTAAGAGGGGGAAGCCTCAAATTGAAGTCTTTTTTTTCTTTTTGAAATTGGTGTTTAGTAGTATTATGCAACAAATAAGAAGTGAATCAGTTAAGTTGCTGAAAGCCAGCAACTGGGGAAGTAACTGATAAAGTTTGAATGACCGCCAGAATAATCTATGGAGATGTACTTGGTTTTTTTTTGTGTGTGTGGTAGAACTGTATAACCCCTACAAAGATTAAATTAGTGAGTTGAACAATGCAAAATGGCTGCTAAATTCTGATTGTACTATCAGATGAATTTATTGATCCATTTCTATTACTCTCTCTCTCTTTTTTTTTTTATACATATGTATACATTATTTTCAATACTCTTTTCGACATAAATATTGTATGGAACAACTAATGTGGAATCATAAACAAAGTTATTAAAGGAAGAAAATCCATTATTAGTTTTTATTAAATTAGAAGGTGAAGTATTTTTTTCCAAGATTAAACATTTTATTAGATTAGTGTTCATCTAACCCTCTATTGATCTGCTTGCATATTGTGTTGGACATTCAGTTGTTCATTGAACTTTTAAGCACAACTTTTTTAAATATTTAGTCATTAAATAAACAATTGATTCATATAAATTAATGAACTTTAGAGTGAATCTGCCTTTCTATTTGATCTTTTTTGTCTTTTTAAAATGTCACTTTACTGTCATTTTAAAAATGGTTACATCTATGAAGTTATTTGTTTTGTGGCTTACTGTTACTACATTAAAAGCTTTCATGATAATTATGTGACATGTTGAACTACCTTACTTCCTCTTTCTGGCAGTAAGTTGGACTTTGGACCCAGATAGGATTCCAGATGGAATTTGACTCTTCAAAATATATAGTACAAACATTGTACATTGCATACATTACTTTAAACACATTACTGTTTAAAGAGTTGCATTTACCAAAGATGTTATGCATTTTTGTGTGTGTGTGTGTGTGTAATCTCGAATTATTATTATTTTTTTTTCACATGTTAATCTTGGAGATATGCCCATTACAGATATGCCCATTACAAATGTTTAGCCCTTAGCATTCAGATTATTTTGGCAACTGTAATGCTTATCTATTCACATGGTTTTGAATTAATCATGTATTATCTTGTAGCTTTGAGATTTCAAGGATGTGGTTGTTAATTTTTAGAATGATATTGTAGGGCAGGTGTAAGAGGTCAGATTTGGCCAGTTTGAACCTGAAACTGATAGAATATTTGGGCTGGTCATGGCTGGTTTAAAAGCAAAGGGGTTAAAAACTATCGATTAACTTGATTATATTGATTGCAGTGTTGGTGGGTACTTTATTGTACTGACCCCCAAAAGAATGAAAAGAAAAGTTAAAACCTTGATGGGATTTGAACTCAGAATGTAAAAAGTTGGAAGAAATACCACTGAGACTTTTGTCTGACATGCGAGTGATTCTGCCAGCTCACTTTTTCCTTTTTTTTTTCTCTTTCTTATTTTGGCACTAGGCCAACAACTTTTGAGGGGTGGGGAAGTCAGTTATATTGCCCCCCCCCCATACCCCAGTGTTCAACTGGTACTTATTTTATTGAACCGATGAACTACCACTATGCATTTTATCTGCCAGCTTGCCAACCTGTAACCACTAATGGTTTCAAATTTTGGCACAAGGCCAGCAATTTCAGGGGGGAGGGTGTTAGTCGATTACATTGACCCTCTCAGTGTGCAACTGGTTCTTATTTTATCAACCCCAAAAAGATGAAAGGTAAAGTTGATCTTAGCAGAATTTGAACTCAGAATGTAATGATGGACAAAACTGCCACTATGCGTTTTGTCTGGTGTTCTAGTGATTCTGCTAGCTTGCAGCCCAATAAAATATCTGAAATGGCCCCTTTTATTGTGGATATATACCCCTGTATTTCTATCTAGCAACTCATGAAGAATGAAAGACAGTTAACTCTGGAATTTGAACTTCAAATTGTAAAGCAATGCCAATAGATATGGCAGCTTTTGTTTTTGTTCTTTTTTTATTTTTTATTAACCCTTTTATTTCTACCAATCAAAGGCTTTTTCTGTTAGTAGTTCTACTTAAATCAAAGGATAGTTAGAAAAAAAGGTTTATAATCCAAACTGCTTGCTACCTACCACCATGTTTGAATAATTTCTTAATGAACAGTTGAAGTTAATAATTTAATGTTTAATGGCATTAGTTTAATTAATCTCACCCACCACAGTGTGAATCAGACATTATTTAATTTTAACTTCTCGTAATGGATATTTTGTAAAAGAAATAGGTTACCGTACTTCCATTAAATGTCAGATGTATGTAAATATGTGTATTGACTTTTTTAATTGGATTGACATTTTTTTTTTTTTATTCTTTTCATAGATGAAATATTATTGCAGTAGTATATCTTTTATTCCTGCCTTCATTGTTTGTTGGTTTTTTTTTTGTTTTCTAAGTGTTTTCAGTCCTCTTCAACTCTTTTATTACCTGCATTGTCATGCCTTTGAAACAAGACACTTGTTCACATTGCTTCAACAGTCTTTTTATGTTTTTTTTAATTTTTATTTTTTTAATGGCAACTCTCAAATCTTTAAGTGAATTCAGCTTGTAATATGAGGAATTTTAGCATCATAATTTCAACATTTTATTTTTCTACCATTGTTAAACATTTGATTTTCCCATTATAAACCAGTAGTTCTTAAAAGAAATTCCATTTAATTACTGTGAAGAATTTGATTTTTTTCCTTCTTGTAATTTGCTTTTTCTCAATAATCAGTGTTCACTCCAATATCAAATAAAGCTTTCTTTGAATTTTTTTAATCATCTATTTAAACAGATGCCTATTGATTGATATTGATTAATCATGTATGTTCAGCAATTATTTCATAGTTTTTTTTTTTCTTTTGTACCAACTAAAGTTAATTTTTTGTTGTTGTTTTTCAATTTTAGGTAGATAAAATTTCATTGTAACTAATGCTGGAATTTTTTTGTTTTTTATCTTACATAACGCATATGTTGGTTACATATTGCAAGGTCGTAATTTGATTATTGTCTATTGAGATAGAACAATATTTTATTTGTAATATTAAATGTAATGGTTTTGGAAAATTGCCATTTTACCAAATCAATTATTCAAATGATTTCCAAGAAAGTATATGAAAATGCTTACAATTATATAGCCTCCACCACTTTCTAATACAGTGTTTATAGAAAACTATTGTTCTACTTAAAATTGCTGTTTCTTTTCTTTTTCTTTTTTTCTTTAAAATATTGTCATATTGGCTAGCTCCATGTTATGAAATAAGCAATCAATATGCACAATGAAAGGAATGCAATGTTTACTGATAGTCTGAGATGCTATTCATGATTGAATTCTGGTTCGTGAGGTGACTCATGAACCAGAATTATTTAGTCTGAAATATTTCCTCTAAAAATTTCATATTTCATAACATTTTTTTTTTTTTTATCTCTATTTTATGTGTTCTTCATTTTTACAATTTTCTATTTGTCATCATGTCAGTAATGCATCAAGCTATACAGTTTGTCAAGTAAAATTCAAACTCGTCTTTTTTTGAGGAATGTTATGAAATACTAGCAATTTTAAAAGCTTTTGATGAAATAAACTGACAAATTGTTAAATTATAGCAACTTTATATAAGAAAATTATTTTTTATATGCTCTTTTTTTCCCCTTTTCTTTAAAAGAAAAAAAATACAATCTGAGAATCTTCATTCTTGGTATATTTTTTTCCTCAATTGTGATAACAAGCTATTTTTGTTGATACAACCTCTTATTACTTGGCAAATTATAGGTTTCTTTTGAAGGTGCTGCTATTTTACTCTTCCATGTACTTTTTATAAGAAAAACTATGCTTGAAGCTATGAAGCTTTAAGAAGTGTATGTATGTGTGTGCATAAATATAGAGGGAGAGAGAGAGAAAGAGAGAGAGAAAATGTGTGTGTGTGTGTATTACACAAGAGCTATTTATGAAAGTGATTTTAATATTACATAAGCAGAGGCTGTATTGCAATGTTTAATTGATGACCTATGTATAATAACATGTTCATGATACTTCACATCTAGTACAAAAACATGCCTGCCAGATAGAATACATGTATATATATTTATAAAACATACACATAATTTTGAGCCCTTGTACCTTTGGTTTATTTTCTATTCTTGGCATATTTTCAGTAAAATGACAAGGAAAGAAAAATAGCATGAAATCATTTGCATTTTATTCTCTGACAAGTTCATCAAATTAATCTGCAAATATTTGCTTCATGTTAACTATCTGGCATATTTTATTGATTCTGTACTCATTTACATTTTATATTAAAAATGTGTGAATGATTATATTCAAGAAAAAAATATTTGTAATATAATTTTTAATGTAATATATATTTTTTCAATCTGTTATTGGATAACGTTATTTCATTTTTCTTCATGTTTCATAATTGTTCAATAGCATATAGACAAATACTTAGTTGTTCTTTAAACATTCCAAATATTGGCCCATTTTTGTGAGGCTTCAATCAAGTTATCATACAGAACAGTGGTTCTCGGCTGGGATCTATGTTAGCAAAATAGTAAATGTGTAAATTGCAGAAAAGCAGCTAGGTTTCTTTCTCTAATTAATTTTACATAGTTCACCCTACACAAGTAAATGAGTGAATAACAAAATAAGAATTTTGAAAGAAATTTCTATAAAATTAATTTGTAAACATTAAATACTTATGGGATCCACCAAGATAAAATAGTAAAACAAAGGGGTTCATAGACAGAAAAATGGTTGAGAACAACTGATTTAGAACATGGTTTTTTTCATATAACTATCAAATTTGGTTCCCTTTATAAAAATGGGTATTTAAAATGATACTTTGTATACTTTTTGGAACAAAGTTTCAAAAAATAGACACACACACAAAAAAAAGAAACAACTATTGTTTCATCTGTTTTGTATGTTAGTGTACTCGAGAGTAAAGAGGTACCTTAGATTTTTTTTGCCTTTTTCCTTTTAGTTCCTGACATTTTCTAAAAACCCATAACCTGACTTCATATTCAGTTAGCAGAAGAATATGAAGACTAATTGTATTGTTAGTATTCATGTTTTTATGAGTTTATATGTCGGTAATTCTTGGAGCATATTGGAGTGTTTTTCACTTCATTATATTAAGCATGGTGAAATATTTTTAACAATCAAATGTCAGCTATTTAATTTGATATTTTTACATGGTTTCCTCTTCCATATTGAATGTTTCATAAAGTTCTGAGTATTTAATTAGCTTTCTTCCACCAAAAATATCTTTCTCCAAATAATAACATAACATTAGGCAACAAATCTTTTAGAGGAAGGAGAATGGTATGTTGAGTTGTTAAATGTATTTTCCAAGTGTATTTAGCCACATATATGAAATGGTAATTGGAATTTGAAGCACACAGAGCTTGTGTAAAGCTTAGCTTTTATATATATATATATTACACAATAACTTGGCTCAAATGTATTTGTGAAATATCTTTGTTTTTTTTTTTTCTGATTTAGTTCATAAGATTTATATCGGGTTTAAAGATATATTTTGATGATAGATATTTTAGTTAATGGTTAAAATTGTGTCAGTGAGAAATGTTTTCAGCTTTAATTTACTTCTAATTATATATAAAGTATATTTTAGTACAGATGGACAAATGTTGGTTTCTAAAAAAAAAGACACATATTTTCACAATTATCTCGGTAGACCAGTGTTTCTTAACCAAGGTCCATATAAAATTTAGTTGTTAAAATTTATCTGTAATAAATATTGCTACATAGACAAAATATTTTAACCTTTCTTATACAACTCCTAATATTTAATCATAAAAATATAATAAGTATTATTTAAACATCGAACAGCTACGAGAATTAATTATTGATCTCAAAAGCCTACTTTTCGTATGGTATTTGAGAATTGCCAAAATGTGCTTCTCATTTAAATTTACCTTCATTTATGGTTGGCAAAGCCAGAATTCTTTAATACTAGATTTTTAAAAAAATTATATTTTGTTGTTACTCATGTTCTTTTGTTAAGATCTCAGTATACACTTAAAATGTGTTGGTAAAATGTTTATATAAACAGAATCTATGTGTTCAAAAATTAACTTGTAAGGATCAAGAAAAGTGCCATTTTGTTATTTTGTTGAGAAATCTCTGATAGATGTCATTTTTGCTAAGATATTGTTTTTCCTCCCATTCATAAACTAGCAGCATGTGTGTTAAAATTTTCATGTACAAGTATATTAGTTTTCTTAAATTAATATATTGTACTCCATACAAATAATGGAACAAGCACAAGTTAAAAGTTAGATTTCGGTTTTCAAATTCTGTCTAGTTAGTGTTCTATTGATGAATAAATCTGATATTTAATTGATCTTGTTCTTCCATACACAGAAAATCAAGCAGTTATGCAAAAGATTTAATCAATAACCTTATTGCCAACAGAACTGGCTGACATATTTTCTGTTACTGTAACATTCCCATTTTCTCTCAGCCTGAATTGCTATTTATGCAGCCCCCTTAGAGTGAACTATGGATAATATTCTTTGAATAGAGCTAGAAATATTGCTTTCGATATCAACACAATCAAATTAGTATTTATAAGCATGTCTTCCTTCATGGACTGAACATGTTTTTCTTTTAGAATTTTACCAAATAATCTTTTATCATTTCCTAAAATATGTTCTTGTTCAAATTATTAATATGGCTTGCAATGAAATCTAATCTATATATAAAATAAATAATTCAGAGATGAATTCCAGTTATTTGACCAGCTCAATTTTCTGCCATGCTAGGCATCTTTTCAATTAACAGCTAGTTAAGAACTACTGTTCGGTATTCACTATAAGCGACCATATATTTTAATAAGTATAGTTTATACTGTGTTTATTGAACCAAATTAAAGCTGTATGCTGCTGAAGCACAATTTTAATGTTTAGATATGTAGGGAGATTTACTTTTTTTTTTTTTTTGTATATGTGTGTGCGTGTTCTTCCTTTTTGTATTTTTCCATTGCTCCTAGTAAGTGTATCAATTCATAAAATATTTGCTTTTATCAAATTTCTATTATTTTTTTATTTGTAAGTTCATGAGAACAAAATTTCAATGAGTTAGTAAATAGCTTCTACAGAAACAACTGATGCTTTATGTAGAGAATATGATAGCCTGGAGAGAGAGAGAGAGAGCGAGAGAGAGAGAGAGAGCGAGAGAGAGAGAGAGATGGGGGGGGGGGGAGGTGTATGTGTTTGTTTGCATGTACTTCTGTATATACACACATGAGTGAGCTATTGCCTACATTGTGTATGCTGAAGATAATAACTATTCACCAGTCGGAATTCATCTTATGAATTCCATTTGCCAGAGATGAAATAGATCCAATTACAGCAGTCATAGGAAAGGTTCTGTACAGATTGCTTAAGAAATTTCAATTAAACATATTTTTCTTTTTCATGTTTTTTGTCTAATTTTTTTTTTTTTTCTTATTCATTCTAACTTACACAGAACAACTACGATTCTTTTATGTAATTCCTCAAACTGTTAATTTTCTGAGTAATTTTACATTTTTTTTTTTTTTAACTAAGGATTGTGTATTGTGATATTGTAAGAATTTAAGCTTTTAGAGTGTATGGCTTAAAGCCAACATATTTTCCAATGTAGCAAAGTGCTCTGACATTTATAGAATTTTCTTCAATATAAAAATTTCATATGTATTTTCATGTGATAAGAATTATTGATTTAATGAATCTTTTCTGAAAATACTTTTTATCTTTTGTTCTTTTTGTTAAAATACTTAATTACATTTTGGAATGTGGCATTATCAATGATATGAGCTGTGAAGCAAAGCCAATTTTCACATTATCATTTGAAAAATACTTTATTTTATAAAATATTTAATAAAAGAACTTTCTCTTTTTTTTCTAATATATTATTTGATACAGTCCTGAATTTTTTTTTGGTTTTAGTCGATATTCCATAAGTTTAAAGATCAAAATGCAAATTAAATGTCTACCTAGAAAATTATAAAGGAATAATTTGCATTGAGGTGTTATTAGGAATAAAATGCCTTCCTTTTCTCCTCTCATTCTGCAATTTGAAAACTTATATTTTGAATTTCATATCAAAGCTTATTTGCCAGGTAAATTGAAAAACAGTCCAGCATTTATCATTAAAAAGAAAATGGATATCTCTAAATAAAACACAAACCTTAATGAAACAGAGAGAAATATCAGCAATATGAAATCTTTTTTGTTCTTCCAAAATGTCAGAGTAATCTATTTAGTTTCCTGCTACTGTAAGCTTGAGATTATAAAGCTTCCTATAGCATTAAAAGAAAAAAAAATCCTCCAGTCTTTTTTTCCTTTTGTTTCATTTTCTAACAAAGAATGGTTAAGCAAAAGGCATTATTGGATTCAGATGAACATCAATTGGATATATGAAAAACATACTGTAGGTATATATGTAATGTCCTCTCACTTTTGTTGGTGGTCTTCATGATGAGTATATATATACATATGTATATATATATATATATATATATATATATATATAGTTTTTAAGAACATTAATCAGCTTTCAAAAATAACTTTTTAGGGTATTAACATTTAAAAGCTATCTTTTGTGCGGTAGCAAAAATATAGGAATATCTAAGATAAATTAATTTTTTCCTTTTTACTTCTGTTATATGAGGTGGTGTTATTGAATTCCTTGTTAATTTGTTATTTTTGCTATTTTTTTTTTCATTTGCATATGTTGAACCTTAAAAATATATATATTTTTTTTTACATTTCCAATCCCCTTATGAACATAGCATTTAGCAAGTTGTAATACTTCTCTGTAGACATAACCAGTTTAACAAAGAGCTTTTGTATGAATTTAGAATATGCCTTTATTTGATTGTTGCATTTACTGAATTAGGAAAAGCTATCATGTGAATGTCACATTTTCAAATAAAATGGAGTTTGTACTCAATTCAATTCGTAATCCTACTATTTCAATATGTTTATTTATTATTATTTTTTGTTTTTTTTTGGTGAAAGGTTTTATATATACATATAATGATAAAAATTTCTAATATATAATTTTCAAAATTTTGTAATTTTTAGCTTGGAATTTTTTCCTTCTACATTTTAAACTAAACTAAAAAAAAACAAAAAGAAATTAATAATAATAATAATAATAATAATAAAATCAAGTTATTTCCAATAACATTATTTTTCAATACTTGGTTCATTTTAATTTTTGAACTTGCTCCGATTCTAATTATCTTTTATTTGTTGCTGATTAGAAATTGCATTCATTTTTCTGTAAAATTTGATTTTCATTAATTGACTGTATTGAGATGAATAAGTTTCAATTTTCCTTTCGCTTGCAATCTGAAAAATATTGATTACTTTACCCAGAGTGTCCGTCTTTCATCTTGTTTACTTAATATTTTGTTGTTTTTTTTTTATGTTCTTGCCATCATTGTTGTGGTTAACTTTTCATTTCTAAATTGAAGATAATATAAAATATCATCAACTAATTATTGAGGTATATTCGTTTCCTTAAGTTACCTCTCATTTACATTTCTCTTGTTTAATCTAACAGGAGTCATAACTTTCTCTTTTCTTCTGACTTAAAAAAAAAATCTTGTATTTCCTCCTACACTTATATTCTCTGGTTTAATTTTAATTGTGGTGACCACAGTCAGTTTATTTTAGTATACTTTCAAAACTTAGTATGAAAGAAACATTTTATTTAAGGGATTTTCACAATTTAATTTTGTTAATTTACCATTTTAATTCTTTAGAATTCAAACTTTTCTGCTAAATGTAATGTTTATTTATTTACATTTTTTTCAATTAATCATGTCTCATCTTCATAGATTCAAGATTAAAAAAATGCTTTTTTTTAAATGACAGGGTGGAGTAGGGTTGGGTATGGTCAGAGGGTTAGACTAGTTTCCCCCCCCCCCCATTTTTACCTATGGATCTCTCTGATCCCTATTTTATCCCAGTGGACCTCCACACCCACACCCTGATCACCATTTGATGTTTAAAGATTAATTTTATAGACATTTCTTTCAAAATTCTTATTTTGTTTATCACGCATGAACTTGTGTGGGTTGAAAACTATATGAAACATTAGAGAAAGAAATCTAGTTATTTCTTGCAATAAATACATGTAACCAAATTTTTTAACATACCTTTAAAATACTACTGTTGGTCCCCAATTTACTAGTTTGCTTGTGTAGACATCCAAAACTCTTACATGGACCAGAACCCAGTTGAGATCCACCAGGTTAAACAGTCACCACTTCATTAGATTTTTAAAAGTAGTCTTTGAGAACGCCTCCCCAACAGCTGTTGATATAACCTCTGTAATTTGTGATTACCATACCAATAGTTTACATAGATCTATGCTTTTTTATTAAATTCTGTCATAGCTTGTCTTCTTAAAACATCAGTTTTCAAAAAAAAAATAATAAATAAAGTTTTGTTGGCAACAATAATTTGTGTGTGCACGCACACACACACTCTGTGGTTCTGTAATTATATTTAGTTATGATTGACTTTTCGTAACTTTACTTCATAACACTTATTATTTACAATTAAGTTTGAATTATATTCATATTTTCAAATAATGGAAATGCAGGAAATTGAATTTTGAGATCATTTAGAAGAAATTTAAGCTCTAAAAAAACCTCAAAATCATAAAATTGATTTTGATTAATTTTAGTTGTTGCAATGGCTCTATTTTTCTTTCTTTGATATTTATCATAAAGTTAAGGCATCAAGCTAGCAGAATTGTTAGCACATCAAGCAAAATTCTTACTGGCATTTCTTCCATGTTTACATTTTTATTTCAAATTCAGCCTTTCAGGGTCGATAAAGGATAAGTTGCGCACTGGGGACGATGTAATTGACTTTGCTCCTGTACCAAAATTTGAAACCAATATTTATTATAAAGCTTTTTGTTGTAATCTTTTATGATACTAATTCACCTAGAAATTCATCTGGTTCTAAAGATATAAAGAAAAATGCTTCTTTTAAAGCAACAGTTCAGTTCTCAACCATTTTCCCCTCCGGACTCCTTTTGACTCCTATATTATTCGGGTGGATCCTCATAACCATTTGATGTTTAAAAAATCTTATATTTTTGTAATTAGATATTATTAGGAATTGTGTGTGGTAAGTAGCTTGCTTACCAACCACATGGTTCCGAGTTCATTCCCATTGCATGGCACCTTGGGCAAGTGTCTTCTACTATAGCCTTGGGCCGACCAAAGCCTTGTGAGTAAATTTGGTAGATGGAAACTGAAAGAAGCCCGTCGTATATCTGTATATATATATATATATATGTGTGTGTATGTTTGTCCCCCCCCCCCCCAGCATCGCTTGACAACCTATGCTGGTGTGTTTATGTCCCCGTAACTTAGCGGTTCGGCAAAGGTGACCAATAGAATAAGTACTAGGCTTACAAAGACTAAGTCCTGGGGTCGATTTGCTCAACTAAAGGCGGTGCTCCAGCATGGCCGCAGTCAAATGACTGAAACAAGTAAAAGAGTATTGTAAAAGTATATAACCAGTTCATTGCTGATAAATTTTAACAACAGAATTTTATATGGTCCCTTAAAGGGGTCACATGGACCACCAGTTGAGAATCACTATTTTAAAGCATTCGTATTTAGATTTAAGAACCCTTCCATCCAGGAAGGATTTCATGTAAGAATTTATATTCTCTTCCAAAACCAGCTTAATAATGGAATTCTTGATTATTTTCAAAATTGATATAAAATTAATTGATAAAAGAGAACAAATAAAAAAAAAAAAGTTAAATTGTAGAATAAATTGTTTTTGAGTTTTTTTCTCTTTTTGAAAAATTTGTAATTTAGACAGAAAGGCAGCAATTTTGAGAGAAAGGAGTTAATAATCTTTTCTACTCTAGGCACAAGGCTTGAAAATTTTGGGGAGAGAGGGCCAGTCGATTAGATTGACCCCAGTATGCAACTGGTACTTAATTTATCGACCCCGAAATGATGAAAGGCAAAGTTGACCTTGGCGAGATTTGAACTCAGATGAAATGCCGCTAAGCATTTTGCCTGGCATGCTAATGTTTCTGTCAGCTCACAGCCTTAATGGAGTTAGTTAATAATGTTGAATCTCTGTATGAGACTGGTATTATATTTTAATCAACTCCGAAAGGATGAAGAACAAGCTTGATAGGTTATTATTGACAAGAACTGTATCAGTTGAAAATAACAATTTGTGTATCATAACTGTGTCTATAAAAGGTGCTTTCCTGAGACAAATACTGCAGTTTAGAAGGCTTTAAATAATGTGTCTGCTTTGAGTATGATACACAGATAGCTAAACTTGACAGAATTTGAACTCAGAGCTGGAACAATTGCCTAAAGATATTTATTTTCTGTTGTAAAATGATACTTGAAAACTTTTGAACAGAAATAAAAAGTGCTAAATTTTTTTCTTTTTCATTTATTAAAAAAAAAGAAACTTTTTTTTTTTTAAGTATTATAAACTTTTTTACAAAATATTGATAATTATTTTACCATGAAATATTTTAAAACAAAATGTGATGAAAAAAATCTTATTTAAAACTTTTTCCCTTTTTATTTGAAAAGAAAAAAGAAAAAGAAAGATTGTAAATCTCCCATCCCACTTTATATTAAACATTAAAACATTTCAGTATTTCTCTATAAATATATTCTTTAAATCTCCCTGCAATTTTCTTTTTATTGACCAAAATTGTTTTACTAACCTAGTTTTCAGAGCACTGAATTTATTTATGCCATATGTTTCTGAAGTAAAAAAAAATGTTTTATGTACAACTGAAAGTTTGCTTTATCAGTCATTCTACTGCTTCCTTCTTTCTTTTCTCCTATAAGTCTAAACCTGTAATTATATCAGCGATTTGGTTACTAAAAGGCTTGTATTACTTAGACACTTTTCTTTTTTTTTTCATTAGTAATCTGTGAAATGAATATAGAAAATATATTTCAGTTATGTTAGATGCGGGGTGTAATATGAAATAATTTAAAGACTCGTTTTTGTATCAAGTTATATAAATATGCATATAAATATATATATATATATATATATATATATATATATATATCATACATATGTGTGTGTATGTATGTGTGCATATATATGCACAAACATGCACTCATGGAGGGGGAGTATGCACTTGAGGCAATTTTTTCAGCTTGTAATTTTTTTTACAATTCTATTTTCAAACTTTTATTGTGTATGTATGTGTGGATGTATATATATGCGTTTGTATATGTGTATATATATGCGTTTGTATATGTATATATATGTGTATATGTATATATATATGTGTGTGTGTGTATGTATATATGTGTGTATGTATATGTGTATATATATATATGTATAAATATGTGTATATGTATATATATAAATATGTGTGTATATATATATGTATAAATATGTGTATATAAATATGTATGAATATGTGTGTATATATGTATATATGTGTATATATATATGTGTGTATATGTATATATATGTGTATATATATATATATATATGTATATATATGTGTGTGTGTGTGTGTGTATACATGTATAAAATATTACATGTTCTGATGGATTCATCCATTCAAAAATCAGGCAATGATAAAATGATAGATAATTTTGTAGATTTTTTTTCATGGCAAATAACTTTCTGAATGTCTGTACTACACATTAAATTAATCAGATATGCATTTTCATTTTTTTTTGTCTTAGAAACCCATGAAACCATAGAAAAATGAACATTAAACTAGTGATATTTGTTCAAGCATGATTGAAGTATATTTCACTATCTTTTAAATGTTTACTGTATCCAGAAATTTTTTTTAGAACTTGATAAATAAGATTTAAAGATATTTGATATTTTTACGCATTTTTTTTGGGGGGGGGGGTATTATATCTTTCCTTTGGAGTATATTTTGCACTTAAGCATGGTATATGTTTCCAGTTTATAGAAATAGAATTTGCCTGGTGAAACGAGACCCAATTAACTTCTAAGTAGAGCTTCCTTGTTTCATTTCTTCATTTTCAGATTGTATCTCATAGATGTAATAAAAATAACAAAACAAAAAAACATTTAACTGAAATAACCTAGTAATCAAGCATTACAAAACAAGGCTATTAATTTCCTCATATTACCCTTTTTTTTTTTCTAAATGTATTATTAAGAAAACTTCTCAATATTTTATTTTTCCTTATGAAAGCCATGCAGATAGATTCAGTTATTTATGGTTGTGCATTGTTTTAAATGTTTGGTAATATTACTTGGAAATAATTAAAATCAGTCAAACAATTTTGTCATCCCTTCATTAGTGCCACCACCATCATCCCACTATCCCACCACCCCTGCCAAGCTATTTGTGTTGAAAACCTGCTCAAACTCTATATTATCTACTTCCTCTCAGCAAGCTAGTTCTCAATAATCGACTACAACTACAATTTTTTCAATCAGCTGTTATTTAAATCAAGTCTTCAGTGTGTATGTAATAATAATAATAATATTAATAATAATAATAATATTTAAAACAATTATTAGTAAGATATTTTCCATTGTGTGTGTGTGTATAATATATATATATTGAAATAAATTTTTACAAAATGTGAAAATTTATGAAATATTACTTAGAAGTTTTTTTATAGCTAATTAGGTGGGTGGGAAAATGATAGTGTATGTTTACATTCATATATACATTCATATATATATATGTGTGTGTGTGTGTGTAAGTGTCTGTGTGTGTGTGTGTGTAAGTGTCTATGTGTGTGTAAGTGTGTCTATATGTATTTGTGTGTGTGTAATATACATATGTACATACATACACACACATGTATGTGTGAATATATATATACATATATATATAATCTCCTTTTGTAAACACATTTTATCTTACTGACAAAAGCAATTTCCTCTTGGTCTCAAGTTCCCACATTTTTCAATCTTTTCCTGCCTACTGAGAACATTCATTATCTAGACTTATCTATTCTTCCTTCTATAAAATGTTAAAAAATGAGCTAATATTAATTTGATGGTAATCTTTAAAAAAAAACAAAAGAAGAAAGAAAGAAAAAGTTGTTTTTCAAAACTGAAATACAAACTAATTATCAATTTTCCTATTAATTGCCCTAAATATGATAGCCATTTCCTTGAATAACTGTAGAATGTTAAAATTACTTAGGTATGATACTATCCTCATAACAACTATGCTATCTTTCCTGCCTGCCAATTTCTCTTAGTCAGTAGGCACACACATTTTTTTTTTATTTCTCAATGCTTTCTCATAGCATTCTTTTTAGTAACGATAGATGGAAATATGTCGAGATATTTGAGCATATATTGAGCTTTTTTTTTTCTTTAATACTTTTACATCGTTGATACTTGCAGAGATCTTTTGTGTTTCTTGTGTAGAATTATTGATTACAAAAGTGTGAAGTATAGTGTTTAGAATTACAGCTGAATAGAATTTAATAAATTACTACGTTTTTCTTTCTTTCTTTCTTTTTTCTTCTTCTTTAGCCAGGCTCTATTGATAGCTTTTATTTTTAATACGAAATTATGTTGTTATAAATACCTAAGCACTCAATGAATACCTAAGGGAAGTAACTTTAATATGCGATACAAACGAGTGTAAATATTTTTCTTTTCAGTTTTAGTTTCAAATATTTTTCTAAAGTAATATATTGTTTGTTATTTTTGAAAATCATTTTATTTAATTCTATTATGGTTTTAAGTCTAAATAAATATATAGTATAATTTACCAAATCAATTTTTTTTTATTATCGCAATAATTTTTTTATTTAATTTTGGATTATGTTTGAATTATGAAATTGTAACTTGATATCAAATTTTAATTGGTAATATCAAACCTTATTTTATTATTTTATAGAATATTAATATTCTTAAGAATTTTTATATTCACAATTATACATTTAATATCACTGCTTGTCAAATGTCTTGTGATACTTTAAGCATCTAATTTAGATTTAATAAACTTTAAAAATTTAGTTTAACAAAAGCAGTCTGGAGTTGGTTTCATTCTGTCTGTAGACATATTTCAATTGAGTTGTTTTTTTTTTTTCTTTGATTATATGAATAAAATATTTTCACCTTTAGAAATAGATGATAGTTGATACTTAGTGACTCACCATTGAATCTCTGTATGTGTAATTAAGACATTATGATTACATAAATTGAGATTTTAATTAGTTTTTAATTGCATAGAAATAACTCTAAATAGTCTTATCTACTGGTAACTTAAAACTTTATAAACTCTGAGTAGGTTAAAAAAAAAAAAAAAACTTTAGTTTTCAGTTACCATTAAAAGTTAGAAAATTTTAAGAAAAATTTACATTGATTCACATTAAGCACTTTCTTTGAAAATAACTACATAGTCTTTTTTTTAATTCTTACTTTTAGGTATGTGAGTTTATTTTTTGTTAGGTCAACTGAGTACAATTTCTAATGCTAAGTCTGTCCCGATGCAATCACATTTAATTATATAGACTCCACATTTTATTTTAATGAGAAAGATTTGGTATATTTTTTTTCTTCTTTATACAGAGTTACATGTTTAATTTAAAATAATTTTGTATAAACATTTTGTTTCTGTGTTCATTTTTTTTTTTTTTTAAAGTGTTTTTCAGGCCATTTTTTTGTTGTTGTTAGTTTGTTTATCTTGTGGAGTACTTGGGTTATATACATGCCGTTTCATTTCAATGGCTTTTGCTTGTGTGCTATTGAAATGTTATGAGCTCACCAACCTCCTTTGCAAATTGGTTGTTCTGAGTTCTGCTGCTGTGTTGTT